>NC_069508.1:11042174-11059674 GCF_027579735.1 Bombina bombina
TCCGTGGCTCCAAACTTCTCATTCGTCAGAAAGCTGCTTCTGACCAATCCCCTGCTGATTACTCCATCCGGACGTGCTCACTTACGGCCAATCAGTAAGTAGAGTATATAAATGTTCAAGGAGTACCGAAGTGGGAGTAAAAATCAACTTTATTTGTAAATATATTAAAAAACGGGGTATAACATAAACCCTGGGGTAAAACTGTGGAGTACATGGCAAATAAAGATAAAGGCTGACACGTTTTATCTTGTGCTGTACTCCTAGCCTAAGAGGAGTTATAGGGAGGTTTTATGGTGCAATAGAAGGAGTTATAGGGAGGGTAATATGGTGCAATAGGAGGAGTTATAGGGAGGGTTATATGGTGCAATAAGAGGAGTTATATGGAGGTTATATGGTGCAATTGGAGGAGTTATAGGGAGGGTTATATGGTACAATAGGAGGAGTTATAGGGAGGGTTATATGGTACAATAGGAGGAGTTACAGGGAGGGTTATATGGTGCAATAGGAGGAGTTATAGGGAGGGTTATATGGTGCAATAGGAGGAGTTATAGGGAGGGTTGTATGGTACAATAGGAGGAGTTATAGGGAGGGTTATATGGTGCAATAGGAGGAGTTATAGGGAAGGTTATATGGTGCAATAGGAGGAGTTATAGGGAGGGTTATATGGTGCAATAGGAGGAGTTATAGTGAGAGATATATGGTGCAATAGGAGGAGTTATAGGGAGGGTTATATGGTGCAATAGGAATAGTTATAGTGAGGGTTATATGGTGCAATAGGAGGAGTTATAGTGAGGGTTATATGGTGCAATAGGAGGAGTTATAGGGAGGGTTATATGGTGCAATAGGAGGAGTTATACGGAGGTTATATGGGCAATAGGAGGAGTTATAGGGAGGGTAATATGGTGCAATAGGAGGAGTTATAGGGAGGGTTATATGGTGCAATAAGAGGAGTTATATGGAGGTTATATGGTGCAATTGGAGGAGTTATAGGGAGGGTTATATGGTACAATAGGAGGAGTTATAGGGAGGGTTATATGGTACAATAGGAGGAGTTACAGGGAGGGTTATATGGTGCAATAGGAGGAGTTATAGGGAGGGTTATATGGTGCAATAGGAGGAGTTATAGTGAGAGATATATGGTGCAATAGGAGGAGTTATAGGGAGGGTTATATGGTGCAATAGGAATAGTTATAGTGAGGGTTATATGGTGCAATAGGAGGAGTTATAGGGAGGGTTATATGGTGCAATAGGAGGAGTTATACGGAGGTTATATGGGCAATAGGAGGAGTTATAGGGAGGGTAATATGGTGCAATAGGAGGAGTTATAGGTAGGGTTATATGGTGCAATAGGAGGAGTTATAGGGAGGGTTATATGGTGCAATAAGAGGAGTTATAGGGAGGATTATATGGTGCAATAGGAGGAGTTATAGGGAGAGTTATATGGTGCAATAGGAGTGGTTATAGAGAGAGTTATATGGCACAATAGGAGGAGTTATAGGGAGGATTATATGGTGCAATAGGAGGAGTTATAATGAGGGTTATATGGTGCAATAGGAGGAGTTATAGGGAGGGTTATATGGTGCAATAGGAGGAGTTATAGGGAGGGTTGTATGGTACAATAGGAGGAGTTATAGGGAGGGTTATATGGTGCAATAGGAGGAGTTATAGGGAAGGTTATATGGTGCAATAGGAGGAGTTATAGGGAGGGTTATATGGTGCAATAGGAGGAGTTATAGTGAGAGATATATGGTGCAATAGGAGGAGTTATAGGGAGGGTTATATGGTGCAATAGGAATAGTTATAGTGAGGGTTATATGGTGCAATAGGAGGAGTTATAGGGAGGGTTATATGGTGCAATAGGAGGAGTTATACGGAGGTTATATGGGCAATAGGAGGAGTTATAGGGAGGGTAATATGGTGCAATAGGAGGAGTTATAGGTAGGGTTATATGGTGCAATAGGAGGAGTTATAGGGAGGGTTATATGGTGCAATAAGAGGAGTTATAGGGAGGATTATATGGTGCAATAGGAGGAGTTATAGGGAGAGTTATATGGTGCAATAGGAGTGGTTATAGAGAGAGTTATATGGCACAATAGGAGGAGTTATAGGGAGGATTATATGGTGCAATAGGAGGAGTTATAATGAGGGTTATATGGTGCAATAGGAGGAGTTATAGGGAGGGTTATATGGTGCAATCGGAGGAGTTATAGGGAGGGTTATATGGTGCAATAGGAGCAGTTATAGAGAGGGTTATATGGTGCAATAGGAGGAGTTATAGGGAGGGTTATATGGCGCAATTGGAGGAGTTATAGGGAGGGTTATATGGTGCAATAGGAAGAGTTACCTACCTGTGAACCTACAAGTGTACCTACCTGTGTACCTACCTACCTTTTACCTACCTCTGTACCTACTTATTTACCAACCTGTGTACCTACCTCTGTACCTACCGGTGTACGTACCTGTTACCTACCTCTGAACCTACTGGTGTACCTACCTGTGTACATAACTGTGTACTTACTAGTGTACATACCAGTGTACCTACCAGTGTACCTACCTGTGTACCTACCTGTGTATCAACCAGTGTACCTACCAGTGGGATTACTGTGTACCTACCTGTGCACCTACCAGTGTGCCTTCCTATGTACTTACCTGTGTACTTACTAGTGTACCTACCAGTGTGCCGACCTGTGTACCTACCTGTGTACCTACCAGTGTATCTACCTGTGTATCAACCAGTGTACCTACAAGTGGGCCTACTGTGTACCTACTTGTGTACCTACCAGTGTGCCTAACTGTGTACCTACCAGTGTACCTACCAGTGTACCAACCAGTGTACCTACTAGTGTACCTACCTGTGTACCTACCTGTGTGCCTACCTGCGTACCTACCTGTGTACCTACCAGTGTGCCTACCTGCGTACCTACCTGTGTACCTACCTGTGTGCCTACCTGCATACCTACCTGTGTACCTACCAGTGTGCCTACCTGTGTACCTTCTTGTGTGCCTACCCATGTACCTACCTGTGTACCTACCTGTGTGCCTACCTGCATACCTACCTGTGTGCCTACCTGCATACCTACCTGTGTACCTACCTGTGTACCTACTTGTGTGCCTACCCATGTACCTACCTGTGTAATTACCTGTGTGCCTACCTGCATACCTACCTGTGTGCCTACCTGCGTACCTACCTGTGTACCTACTTGTGTGCCTAACAGTGTACCTACCTGTGAAGATAAATGGAGAGCATGAAATTAATTACATACAATCTATACGACTGCATTACTACAAAATGACAAATAATTCTACATTTTTAAGACAGGTAAACTGTGTAATTTGGACTCAATAAACACTTCTTATTTTGTTAACTAAAAAAGGAAAGTGTGTAATTCCAATATACAGAGCTAAATACCCATCACATTCATTATATGAAAAATAAAGCCAAATCAAACCCAGCAGGAGGTTACATTACAAATCGTATAGCTTTCAAATATTACAATATAGACAGTTAAACTACTGATTTTGAGCAACATGTTTATGAGACAGTCAATCCACTAAACATCATTTTATGCAATACAGTACAATCTTCACCTCTCCTTAGTTTAAAGATACAATATACATTTGTAATCACTGTTGTGTAAGTTTATTTGTGACTTCTTAATATGTAATTTTTTATTGTAGTCCTTAATCAAGTAGTATTGAATTATCTTGTGTTAGTCTTGAATTCTAGTTGTTGTCTAGCCAATATATATAGGAATGCATGCACATTTAAGTAAATATTAGTGTAAAAAATCCCTCACTAGTTAATTGAACCTGCATTACTAATTATTTACAATGATTTGTGTGTTCTAACATTGCATAAGAGAATGGTTTGCAAGAGTTAAAGAGGTGGTAAATATTCAATCATTGGACTGCATATGTAATCTATAGCACACACACACACATTTATATATATATATATATATATATATATATATATATATATATATATATATATATATATATATATATATATATATATATATATATATATATATATATATATATATATATATATATATATATATATATATATATATATATATATATATATATATATATATATATATATATATACAGTTGTTCTCCTAAGTTTACATACCCTGGCAGAATTTATGATTTTTTGGCCATTTTTCAGAGAATATAAATGATAACACAAAAAAAATTATTTCACTCATGGTTAGTGTTTGGCTGAAGCCATTTATTATCAATCAGCTGTGTTTACTCTTTTTAAATCATAATGACAACAGAAACTACCCAAATAATCCTGATCAAAAGTTTACATACCCTGGTGATTTTGGCCTGATAACATGCACACAAGTTGACACAAAGGGGTTTGAGTGGCTATTAAAGGTAACCATCCTCACCTGTGATCTGTGTTGCTTGTAATTAGTGTGTGTGTATTAAAGGTCAATGAGTTTCTGGACTCCTGACAGACCCTTGCATCTTTCATCCAGTGCTGCACTGATGTTTCTGGATTCTGAGTCATGGGGAAAGAATAACAATTGTCAAAGGATCTGTGGGAAAAAAGGTAGTTGAACTGTATAAAACAGGGAAAGGATATAAAAAGATATCCAAGGAATTGAGAATGCAAATCAGCAGTGTTCAAACTCTAATCAAGAAGTGGAAAATGAGACGTTCTGTTTGATAACATACTGCATTCATCTTGCCATCAATTCTGACCAAATTTCCTGTGCCTTTGTAGCTCACACATCCTCAAAACATCAGTAATCCACCTCCGTGTTTCACAGTAGGAATGGTGTGGCCTTGTTGACTCCTCTCCAAATGTAGCGTTTATGGTTGTGGCCAAAAAGCTAAATTTTGGTCTCATAACTCCAAATGACTTTATGCCAGAAGGTTTGAGGCTTGTCTCTGTGCTGTTTGGCATATTGTATGCGGGATACTTTGTGACATTTGAGTTGTAATAGCTTTCTTCTGGTGACTCAACAATGCAACCCATCTTTCTTCAAGTGCCTCCTTTATTGTGCATCTTGAAACAGCCACACCACATGTCCTGTATTTCACCTGAAGTTATTTGTGGGTTTGTCTTTGCATCCCGAACAATTTTCCTGGCAGTTGTGGCTGAAATTTTAGTTGTTCTACCTGACCGTGGTTTGGTTTCAACAGAACGTCTCATTTTCCACTTCTTTATTAGAGTTTGAACACTGCTGATTTGCATTCTCAATTCCTTGGATATCTTTTTATATCCCTTTCCTGTTTTATGCAGTTCAACTACCTTTTCCAACAGATCCTTTGACAATTATTTTGCTTTCCCCATGACTCAGAATCCAGAATCGTCAGGAGCCCAGAAACACATTGACCTTTTATACACACATACTAATTACAAGAAAACAGATCACAGGTGAGGATGGTTACCTTTAATAGCCATTCAAACCCCTTTGTGTCAACTTGTGTGCATATTATCAGGCCAAAATCACCAGGTATGTAAACTTTTGATCAGGGTCATTTGGGTAGCTTCTGTTGTCATTATGATTTAAAAAGAGTAAACACAGTTGATTGATAATAAATGGCTTCAGTTAAACACTAACCATGAGTGAAAGAAATTTTTTTGTGTTATCATTCATATTCTCTTAAAAATGGCCAAGAAATCATAAATTCTGCCAGAGTATGTAAACTTATGAGCACAACTGTATATATATCCACTTAGTTGTTTGTGCCCATCCTCAGACAACCACCTGGGTGCAAAATTGAAATACCATAAAAACCTGAATTTTTAGGGTTCATTAGTTTTTGTAGATTGGCTCATGCTAAAACAACATTTTATATAATTAAATCCTTTTCTTCTACAAATACAAACGACTCGTGCCCCTAGCAGTGAGATTCACATCAAGGACAGCCTGTGTGTGCAACATGCTGTGTGAATACAGTAAGACATAATATCTGCTTTTTTTTTTTTTCAGGAAACTTTGTTTAGAAAATCCTCAAAATTTGTAATTTTAATCAAAATATCAGTGAAATATAAAAAAATTCACTTGCCAGAAATCAAAATATAGCAAAAGAAGAAAATACAGAACCCAGAAAATGAGTCTGTGGGATCAGAGCGCCAACTCCAATAGGAAATGAAATAATTTAATTTTCTATGTAATACCGATACTCCCAGCAGAGAGGATTAATCTTTACTTTGTGAAAAGCCAAAGGCATAATAACAAGGCTAAAAATGATGCACCGAAGCTAAGGAAGGAAAGGGTGGTGCGTCCTGAGTGTCTATTCATAGAACTGATCTCTAATTCATTATTTTATTTATAATATACGTATTTGTTCTTGTGCAAGGAAACTCGCTTTTACATATAACAATATAGATAGATACTCAATAGATAGATGATAGATAGATGATAGATAGATAGATAGATAGATGATAGATAGATAAATAGATAGAAAGATAATAGATAGATAGATTAGATAGATGATAGATAGATAGATAGATAGATAGATAGATAGATACATAGATAGATAGATACATAGATAAATAATAGATAGATGATAAATCGATAGATAGATAGATAGATAGATAGATAGATAGATAGATAGATAGATAGATAGATGATAAATAGATAGATGATAGATAGATAGATAGATAGATATATGATAAACGATAGATAAATAAATAAATAAATATATAGATAGATGATAAATAGATAGAAGATGATAGGTAGATAAATACTATAAATAGATAGATAATCTAAATAGATAGAAACTGGTTAGATAGATACACTATGAGCACCAGTCACATTGGGATACAAATAGTTAAAGTCTTGATGGAACCCCCCCCCCCCCCTACCGACATCCTATGACCAAAGTTTCTTAAGTTATTTTAAAATAATCAGTCTCTGTTATATCTGTTATCAATAGCTTCCTGGTTAGTAATTACTAGTTGTCTCATTAATTATCCTAACATCCTGGTGCCCTGATAACTAAATCAATATCTGCCCATCTCCCTTGAGTACCCCTTGGGGCAGTGAGTGCGGTGTGAGAGGTATAATGTTAGTTATGATATTGCACACAGTGAGTGCAGTGTGAGAGGTATAATGTTAGTTATGATATTGCACATAGTGAGTGCGGTGTGAGAGGTATAATGTTAGTTATGATATTGCACATAGTGAGTGCGGTGTGAGAGGTATAATGTTAGTTATGATATTGCACACAGTGAGTGAGGTGTGAGAGGTATAATGTTAGTTATGATATTGCACACAGTGAGTACGGTGTGAGAGGTATAATGTTAGTTATGATATTGCACACAGTGAGTGAGGTGTGAGAGGTATAATGTTAGTTATGATATTGCACACAGTGAGTGCAGTGTGAGAGATATAATGTTAGTTATGATATTGCACATAGTGAGTGCGGTGTGAGAGGTATAATGTTAGTTATGATATTGCACACAGTGAGTGCGGTGTGAGAGGTATAATGTTAGTTATGATATTGCACACAGTGAGTGCGGTGTGAGAGGTATAATGTTAGTTATGATATTGCACACAGTGAGTACGGTGTGAGAGGTATAATGTTAGTTATGATATTGCACACAGTGAGTGCGGTGTGAGAGGTATAATGTTAGTTATGATATTGCACACAGTGAGTACGGTGTGAGAGGTATAATGTTAGTTATGATATTGCACACAGTGAGTGCGGTGTGAGAGGTATAATGTTAGTTATGATATTGCACACAGTGAGTGCGGTGTGAGAGGTATAATGTTAGTTATGATATTGCACATAGTGAGTGCGGTGTGAGAGGTATAATGTTAGTTATGATATTGCACATAGTGAGTGCGGTGTGAGAGGTATAATGTTAGTTATGATATTGCACATAGTGAGTACGGTGTGAGAGGTATAATGTTAGTTATGATATTGCACACAGTGAGTGCGGTGTGAGAGGTATAATGTTAGTTATGATATTGCACACAGTGAGTGCGGTGTGAGAGGTATAATGTTAGTTATGATATTGCACACAGTGAGTGCGGTGTGAGAGGTATAATGTTAGTTATGATATTGCACACAGTGAGTACGGTGTGAGAGGTATAATGTTAGTTATGATATTGCACACAGTGAGTGCGGTGTGAGAGGTATAATGTTAGTTATGATATTGCACACAGTGAGTGCGGTGTGAGAGGTATAATGTTAGTTATGATATTGCACACAGTGAGTGCGGTGTGAGAGGTATAATGTTAGTTATGATATTGCACACAGTGTGTACGGTGTGAGAGGTATAATGTTAGTTATGATATTGCACACAGTGAGTGCGGTGTGAGAGGTATAATGTTAGTTATGATATTGCACACAGTGAGTGCGGTGTGAGAGGTATAATGTTAGTTATGATATTGCACACAGTGAGTACGGTGTGAGAGGTATAATGTTAGTTATGATATTGCACACAGTGAGTGCGGTGTGAGAGGTATAATGTTAGTTATGATATTGCACACAGTGAGTGCGGTGTGAGAGGTATAATGTTAGTTATGATATTGCACACAGTGAGTACGGTGTGAGAGGTATAATGTTAGTTATGATATTGCACATAGTGAGTGCGGTGTGAGAGGTATAATGTTAGTTATGATATTGCACACAGTGAGTGCGGTGTGAGAGGTATAATGTTAGTTATGATATTGCACATAGTGAGTGCGGTGTGAGAGGTATAATGTAAGTTATGATATTGCACACAGTGAGTACGGTGTGAGAGGTATAATGTTAGTTATGATATTGCACATAGTGAGTGCGGTGTGAGAGGTATAATGTTAGTTATGATATTGCACATAGTGAGTGCAGTGTGAGAGGTATAATGTTAGCTATGATATTGCACATAGTGAGTACGGTGTGAGAGGTATAATGTTAGTTATGATATTGCACATAGTGAGTACGGTGTGAGAGGTATAATGTTAGTTATGATATTGCACATAGTGAGTGTGGTGTGAGAGGTATAATGTTAGTTATGATATTGCACATAGTGAGTATGGTGTGAGAGGTATAATGTTAGTTATGATATTGCACATAGTGAGTATGGTGTGAGAGGTATAATGTTAGTTATGATATTGCACATAGTGAGTATGGTGTGAGAGGTATAATGTTAGTTATGATATTGCACATAGTGAGTGCAGTGTGAGAGGTATAATGTTAGTTATGATATTGCACACAGTGAGTACGGTGTGAGAGATATAATGTTAGTTATGATATTGCACACAGTGAGTGAGGTGTGAGAGGTATAATGTTAGTTATGATATTGCACACAGTGAGTGCGGTGTGAGAGGTATAATGTTAGTTATGATATTGCACACAGTGAGTGCAGTGTGAGAGGTATAATGTTAGTTATGATATTGCACACAGTGAGTGCGGTGTGAGAGGTATAATGTTAGTTATGATATTGCACACAGTGAGTACGGTGTGAGAGGTATAATGTTAGTTATGATATTGCACACAGTGAGTACGGTGTATGAGGTATAATGTTAGTTATGATATTGCACATAGTGAGTGCGGTGTGAGAGGTATAATGTTAGTTATGATATTGCACACAGTGAGTACGGTGTGAGAGGTATAATGTTAGTTATGATATTGCACATAGTGAGTGCGGTGTGAGAGGTATAATGTTAGTTATGATATTGCACACAGTGAGTGCGGTGTGAGAGGTATAATGTTAGTTATGATATTGCACATAGTGAGTGCGGTGTGAGAGGTATAATGTTAGTTATGATATTGCACACAGTGAGTGCGGTGTGAGAGGTATAAGGTTAGTTATGATATTGCACATAGTGAGTGCGGTGTGAGAGGTATAATGTTAGTTATGATATTGCACATAGTGAGTGCGGTGTGAGAGGTATAATGTTAGTTATGATATTGCACACAGTGAGTACGGTGTGAGAGGTATAATGTTAGTTATGATATTGCACACAGTGAGTGCGGTGTGAGAGGTATAATGTTAGTTATGATATTGCACACAGTGAGTGCGGTGTGAGAGGTATAATGTTAGTTATGATATTGCACACAGTGAGTGCGGTGTGAGAGGTATAATGTTAGTTATGATATTGCACACAGTGAGTGCGGTGTGAGAGGTATAATGTTAGTTATGATATTGCACACAGTGAGTACGGTGTGAGAGGTATAATGTTAGTTATGATATTGCACACAGTGAATACGGAGTGAGAGGTATAATGTTAGTTATGATATTGCACACAGTGAGTACGGTGTGAGAGGTATAATGTTAGTTATGATATTGCACACAGTGAGTACGGTGTGAGAGGTATAATGTAAGTTATGATATTGCACATAGTGAGTGCGGTGTGTGAGGTATAATGTTAGTTATGATATTGCACACAGTGAGTACGGTGTGTGAGGTATAATGTTAGTTATGATATTGCACACAGTGAGTACGGTGTGAGAGGTGTAATGTTAGTTATGATATTGCACATAGTGAGTGCGGTGTGAGAGGTATAATGTTAGTTATGATATTGCACACAGTGAGTGCGGTGTGAGAGGTATAATGTTAGTTATGATATTGCACACAGTGAGTGCGGTGTGAGAGGTATAATGTTAGTTATGATATTGCACACAGTGAGTGCGGTGTGAGAGGTATAATGTTAGTTATGATATTGCACACAGTGAGTGCGGTGTGAGAGGTATAATGTTAGTTATGATATTGCACACAGTGAGTGTGGTGTGAGAGGTATAATGTTAGTTATGATATTGCACACAGTGAGTACGGTGTATGAGGTATAATGTTAGTTATGATATTGCACACAGTGAGTGCGGTGTGAGAGGTATAATGTTAGTTATGATATTGCACACAGTGAGTACGGTGTGAGAGGTATAATGTTAGTTATGATATTGCACACAGTGAGTGCGGTGTGAGAGGTATAATGTTAGTTATGATATTGCACACAGTGAGGGCGGTGTGAGAGGTATAATGTTAGTTATGATATTGCACACAGTGAGTGCGGAGTGAGAGGTATAATGTTAGTTATGATATTGCACACAGTGAGTACGGAGTGAGAGGTATAATGTTAGTTATGATATTGCACACAGTGAGTACGGTGTGAGAGGTATAATGTTAGTTATGATATTGCACACTGTGAGTACGGTGTGAGAGGTATAATGTTAGTTATGATATTGCACACAGTGAGTGCGGTGTGAGAGGTATAATGTTAGTTATGATATTGCACACAGTGAGTGCGGTGTGAGAGGTATAATGTTAGTTATGATATTGCACACAGTGAGTGCAGTGTGAGAGGTATAATGTTAGTTATGATATTGCACATAGTGAGCGCGGTGTAAGAGGTATAATGTTAGTTATGATATTGCACACAGTGAGTACAGTGTGAGAGGTATAATGTTAGTTATGATATTGCACATAGTGAGTACAGTGTGAGAGGTATAATGTTAGTTATGATATTGCACACAGTGAGTGAGGTGTGAGAGGTATAATGTTAGTTATGATATTGCACACAGTGAGTGAGGTGTGAGAGGTATAATGTTAGTTATGATATTGCACACAGTGAGTACGGTGTGAGAGGTATAATGTTAGTTATGATATTGCACACAGTGAGTGCGGTGTGAGAGGTATAATGTTAGTTATGATATTGCACACAGTGAGTGCGGTGTGAGAGGTATAATGTTAGTTATGATATTGCACACAGTGAGTGAGGTGTGAGAGGTATAATGTTAGTTATGATATTGCACACAGTGAGTGAGGTGTGAGAGGTATAATGTTAGTTATGATATTGCACACAGTGAGTGCAGTGTGAGAGGTATAATGTTAGTTATGATATTGCACATAGTGAGTGCGGTGTAAGAGGTATAATGTTAGTTATGATATTGCACACAGTGAGTACAGTGTGAGAGGTATAATGTTAGTTATGATATTGCACATAGTGAGTACAGTGTGAGAGGTATAATGTTAGTTATGATATTGCACACAGTGAGTACGGTGTGAGAGGTATAATGTTAGTTATGATATTGCACACAGTGAGTACAGTGTGAGAGGTATAATGTTAGTTATGATATTGCACACAGTGAGTGAGGTGTGAGAGGTATAATGTTAGTTATGATATTGCACACAGTGAGTGAGGTGTGAGAGGTATAATGTTAGTTATGATATTGCACACAGTGAGTGAGGTGTGAGAGGTATAATGTTAGTTATGATATTGCACACAGTGAGTGCGGTGTGAGAGGTATAATGTTAGTTATGATATTGCACATAGTGAGTGCAGTGTGAGAGGTATAATGTTAGTTATGATATTGCACACAGTGAGTACGGTGTGAGAGGTATAATGTTAGTTATGATATTGCACACAGTGAGTGCGGTGTGAGAGGTATAATGTTAGTTATGATATTGCACACAGTGAGTACGGTGTGAGAGGTATAATGTTAGTTATGATATTGCACACAGTGAGTACGGTGTGAGAGGTATAATGTTAGTTATGATATTGCACACAGTGAGTACGGTGTGAGAGGTATAATGTTAGTTATGATATTGCACACAGTGAGTGCAGTGTGAGAGGTATAATGTTAGTTATGATATTGCACACAGTGAGTGCGGTGTGAGAGGTATAATGTTAGTTATGATATTGCACACAGTGAGTACGGTGTGAGAGGTATAATGTTAGTTATGATATTGCACACAGTGAGTGCGGTGTGAGAGGTATAATGTTAGTTATGATATTGCACACAGTGAGTGCGGTGTGAGAGGTATAATGTTAGTTATGATATTGCACATAGTGAGTGCAGTGTGAGAGGTATAATGTTAGTTATGATATTGCACACAGTGAGTACGGTGTGAGAGGTATAATGTTAGTTATGATATTGCACACAGTGAGTGCGGTGTGAGAGGTATAATGTTAGTTATGATATTGCACACAGTGAGTACGGTGTGAGAGGTATAATGTTAGTTATGATATTGCACACAGTGAGTACGGTGTGAGAGGTATAATGTTAGTTATGATATTGCACACAGTGAGTACGGTGTGAGAGGTATAATGTTAGTTATGATATTGCACACAGTGAGTGCAGTGTGAGAGGTATAATGTTAGTTATGATATTGCACACAGTGAGTGCGGTGTGAGAGGTATAATGTTAGTTATGATATTGCACACAGTGAGTACGGTGTGAGAGGTATAATGTTAGTTATGATATTGCACACAGTGAGTGCGGTGTGAGAGGTATAATGTTAGTTATGATATTGCACACAGTGAGTGCGGTGTGAGAGGTATAATGTTAGTTATGATATTGCACATAGTGAGTACGGTGTGAGAGGTATAATGTTAGTTATGATATTGCACATAGTGAGTGCGGTGTGAGAGGTATAATGTTAGTTATGATATTGCACACAGTGAGTGCGGTGTGAGAGGTATAATGTTAGTTATGATATTGCACACAGTGAGTACGGTGTGAGAGGTATAATGTTAGTTATGATATTGCACACAGTGAGTGCAGAGTGAGAGGTATAATGTTAGTTATGATATTGCACATAGTGAGTGCAGTGTGAGAGGTATAATGTTAGTTATGATATTGCACACAGTGAGTATGGTGTGAGAGGTATAATGTTAGTTATGATATTGTACACAGTGAGTGCGGTGTGAGAGGTATAATGTTAGTTATGATATTGCACATAGTGAGTAGTACGGTGTGAGAGGTATAATGTTAGTTATGATATTGCACATAGTGAGTACGGTGTGAGAGGTATAATGTTAGTTATGATATTGCACACAGTGAGTTCGGTGTGAGAGGTATAATGTTAGTTATGATATTGCACATAGTGAGTGCGGTGTGAGAGGTATAATGTTAGTTATGATATTGCACACAGTGAGTACGGTGTGTGAGGTATAATGTTAGTTATGATATTGCACACAGTGAGTGCAGTGTGAGAGGTATAATGTTAGTTATGATATTGCACACAGTGAGTACGGTGTGAGAGGTATAATGTTAGTTATGATATTGCACATAGTGAGTGCGGTGTGAGAGGTATAATGTTAGTTATGATATTGCACACAGTGAGTACGGTGTGAGAGGTATAATGTTAGTTATGATATTGCACACAGTGAGTGCAGTGTGAGAGGTATAATGTTAGTTATGATATTGCACACAGTGAGTGCGGTGTGAGAGGTATAATGTTAGTTATGATATTGCACACAGTGAGTGCAGTGTGAGAGGTATAATGTTAGTTATGATATTGCACACAGTGAGTACGGTGTATGAGGTATAAGGTTAGTTATGATATTGCACACAGTGAGTACGGTGTGAGAGGTATAATGTTAGTTATGATATTGCACACAGTGAGTGCGGTGTGAGAGGTATAATGTTAGTTATGATATTGCACACAGTGAGTGCGGTGTGAGAGGTATAATGTTAGTTATGATATTGCACACAGTGAGTGCGGTGTGAGAGGTATAATGTTAGTTATGATATTGCACACAGTGAGTGCGGTGTGAGAGGTATAATGTTAGTTATGATATTGCACACAGTGAGTGTGGTGTGAGAGGTATAATGTTAGTTATGATATTGCACACAGTGAGTACGGTGTATGAGGTATAATGTTAGTTATGATATTGCACACAGTGAGTGCGGTGTGAGAGGTATAATGTTAGTTATGATATTGCACACAGTGAGTGCGGTGTGAGAGGTATAATGTTAGTTATGATATTGCACACAGTGAGGGCGGTGTGAGAGGTATAATGTTAGTTATGATATTGCACACAGTGAGTGCGGAGTGAGAGGTATAATGTTAGTTATGATATTGCACACAGTGAGTACGGAGTGAGAGGTATAATGTTAGTTATGATATTGCACACAGTGAGTACGGTGTGAGAGGTATAATGTTAGTTATGATATTGCACACTGTGAGTACGGTGTGAGAGGTATAATGTTAGTTATGATATTGCACACAGTGAGTGCGGTGTGAGAGGTATAATGTTAGTTATGATATTGCACACAGTGAGTGCGGTGTGAGAGGTATAATGTTAGTTATGATATTGCACACAGTGAGTGCGGTGTGAGAGGTATAATGTTAGTTATGATATTGCACACAGTGAGTGCAGTGTGAGAGGTATAATGTTAGTTATGATATTGCACATAGTGAGTGCGGTGTAAGAGGTATAATGTTAGTTATGATATTGCACACAGTGAGTACAGTGTGAGAGGTATAATGTTAGTTATGATATTGCACATAGTGAGTACAGTGTGAGAGGTATAATGTTAGTTATGATATTGCACACAGTGAGTGAGGTGTGAGAGGTATAATGTTAGTTATGATATTGCACACAGTGAGTGAGGTGTGAGAGGTATAATGTTAGTTATGATATTGCACACAGTGAGTACGGTGTGAGAGGTATAATGTTAGTTATGATATTGCACACAGTGAGTGCGGTGTGAGAGGTATAATGTTAGTTATGATATTGCACACAGTGAGTGCGGTGTGAGAGGTATAATGTTAGTTATGATATTGCACACAGTGAGTGAGGTGTGAGAGGTATAATGTTAGTTATGATATTGCACACAGTGAGTGAGGTGTGAGAGGTATAATGTTAGTTATGATATTGCACACAGTGAGTGCAGTGTGAGAGGTATAATGTTAGTTATGATATTGCACATAGTGAGTGCGGTGTAAGAGGTATAATGTTAGTTATGATATTGCACACAGTGAGTACAGTGTGAGAGGTATAATGTTAGTTATGATATTGCACATAGTGAGTACAGTGTGAGAGGTATAATGTTAGTTATGATATTGCACACAGTGAGTACGGTGTGAGAGGTATAATGTTAGTTATGATATTGCACACAGTGAGTACAGTGTGAGAGGTATAATGTTAGTTATGATATTGCACACAGTGAGTGAGGTGTGAGAGGTATAATGTTAGTTATGATATTGCACACAGTGAGTGAGGTGTGAGAGGTATAATGTTAGTTATGATATTGCACACAGTGAGTGAGGTGTGAGAGGTATAATGTTAGTTATGATATTGCACACAGTGAGTGCGGTGTGAGAGGTATAATGTTAGTTATGATATTGCACATAGTGAGTGCAGTGTGAGAGGTATAATGTTAGTTATGATATTGCACACAGTGAGTACGGTGTGAGAGGTATAATGTTAGTTATGATATTGCACACAGTGAGTGCGGTGTGAGAGGTATAATGTTAGTTATGATATTGCACACAGTGAGTACGGTGTGAGAGGTATAATGTTAGTTATGATATTGCACACAGTGAGTACGGTGTGAGAGGTATAATGTTAGTTATGATATTGCACACAGTGAGTACGGTGTGAGAGGTATAATGTTAGTTATGATATTGCACACAGTGAGTGCAGTGTGAGAGGTATAATGTTAGTTATGATATTGCACACAGTGAGTGCGGTGTGAGAGGTATAATGTTAGTTATGATATTGCACACAGTGAGTACGGTGTGAGAGGTATAATGTTAGTTATGATATTGCACACAGTGAGTGCGGTGTGAGAGGTATAATGTTAGTTATGATATTGCACACAGTGAGTGCGGTGTGAGAGGTATAATGTTAGTTATGATATTGCACATAGTGAGTACGGTGTGAGAGGTATAATGTTAGTTATGATATTGCACATAGTGAGTGCGGTGTGAGAGGTATAATGTTAGTTATGATATTGCACATAGTGAGTGCGGTGTGAGAGGTATAATGTTAGTTATGATATTGCACACAGTGAGTGCGGTGTGAGAGGTATAATGTTAGTTATGATATTGCACACAGTGAGTGCGGTGTGAGAGGTATAATGTTAGTTATGATATTGCACACAGTGAGTACGGTGTGAGAGGTATAATGTTAGTTATGATATTGCACACAGTGAGTGCGGTGTGAGAGGTATAATGTTAGTTATGATATTGCACACAGTGAGTGCGGTGTGAGAGGTATAATGTTAGTTATGATATTGCACATAGTGAGTACGGTGTGAGAGGTATAATGTTAGTTATGATATTGCACATAGTGAGTGCGGTGTGAGAGGTATAATGTTAGTTATGATATTGCACATAGTGAGTGCGGTGTGAGAGGTATAATGTTAGTTATGATATTGCACACAGTGAGTACGGTGTGAGAGGTATAATGTTAGTTATGATATTGCACACAGTGAGTGCGGTGTGAGAGGTATAATGTTAGTTATGATATTGCACACAGTGAGTACGGTGTGAGAGGTATAATGTTAGTTATGATATTGCACATAGTGAGTGCAGTGTGAGAGGTATAATGTTAGTTATGATATTGCACACAGTGAGTATGGTGTGAGAGGTATAATGTTAGTTATGATATTGTACACAGTGAGTGCGGTGTGAGAGGTATAATGTTAGTTATGATATTGCACATAGTGAGTAGTACGGTGTGAGAGGTATAATGTTAGTTATGATATTGCACATAGTGAGTACGGTGTGAGAGGTATAATGTTAGTTATGATATTGCACACAGTGAGTTCGGTGTGAGAGGTATAAGGTTAGTTATGATATTGCACATAG
>NC_069508.1:11064674-11255456 GCF_027579735.1 Bombina bombina
TTGGCCAGTCTAGTTAACATAATCACACAAGGACACAATCAGTTTACCCAGACAGACTCCTGAGACACAATCATATCTGAAACATACATAGAATACATCTTATTACTGAATATAGGAACAGTTCTTATTAGCTATAAAGTCTTTTATGCCCACTTGGTTTATAGAGTCACAATTGCTCCCAAAAGGTGCACTCACACCCTGTACCCATCCTGTATTTATGGATACAGGGTGACATAGGCATAAGACAGAGTTATGAAAGTACATGGGGTGTCCAGCATATAAAATTCCATATTTCCATGCAGTCTCTGGGTATCCTTAAGCCCATGTACCTCCAGCCCAAAGAATGTTCCATAACAGGACCTCCAAGGCACAGTGGCGAGATTGGTCTCGTCACATATCTCCCCTTTTCCAAACAGACTAACAGGGTATCTGACCTCCTGCCGGTCAGTGCCCTGGTTAGTCCAGCAACCCACCCATAAAACACAATTAGTAGAACAGCCCACCCACAATAAATGGTTACTACACTTGAGTACGGGGAAAACTTGTTGTTACGGTTACCCTTAGTCTCGCTGAGAGATGGACCGCTTAGTAGCCTGGATCCCTATTGCTAAAGAGGGGAGAAGCTGCTTTCCATAGTATTCTATATGAGTCTCGCAAATATAGAATAATCTCCCTTAGCTGCAGTACAGCTAGGATACCCTTCTGCCCACAAAACGAGTCAACGCTGCGATTGAGGGTCAAACAAGAACTCAGGACTGGGATGCCCAGCCTGCTTTTTATTAAGGTTACATGCACACAGGGCACTCCCAGGGGGAGAGGGGGGGAAGCACAAAATCCCCCATCACACATTTAGATAGAGAGCACTGTCCTTTGACAGGCCACAATAGGATTACAGTACTTAAGATAACAAGTTTACAAGTTCATCTTATCAATTAGCAGTCTGGCTCCAGAGGTGATTAGACAATAGTTTCTAAAAGCTGAAAAAAAAAGAGTTAACTCTTTATGAAATGAATACTTGTTACGGTTTTCTTGGAGCCCTTCTTAGGCGCTGGCTTGCTGGTTCAGGCATTGCTGCTGGGAAATAAGCTCTTCACAACAAAATAACTAATGCTTCTGTAACAGTGCTCCCTTTCTGTGGAACACTCTGGCAGACACGGTCTGACCCCTTTTCGGGGCAGACTAAGGCTGTCCAGACCGCTGGTTATGCGGGGCTGAGGTCGGTTTGTCTGGACAACCCGTCGGCGTTGCCATTCTGTTTCCCAGGTCTGTAAGTAATGGTGAAATTGAAGGTTTGCAACGATAAGCTCCAACGTAATAGCCTGCCGTTATCTCCAGAGACCCGGTTCAGCCACACCAACGGGTTATGGTCGGTGACCAGAGTGAACTCCTGACCATATAAATAGGGAGTCAATTTCTTTAATGCCCACACCAAAGCCAAACACTCCTTTTCGACCGCTGCATAGCTGACTTCGCGGGGCAGGAGCTTCCGGCTGATGTAGGCAACTGGATGCTCCCCTCCATCTTCGCCTACTTGGCTGAGGACGGCTCCCAGCCCGAACATGGAAGCATCGGTATGGACGATAAAACGTTTGTTAAGGGCTGGGGCCGCCAAGACAGGAGCGTTAATTAGAGCATTTTTGAGAGCCTGGAAAGCCGTTTCACAGTGGGGAGACCACAGGACCTGTCGAGGTAAGTTCTTCTTGGTCAAGTCAGTCAGGGGTTTGGCAAGTGTGCTGTAGTCTGGTACGAACCGTCTATAGTACCCTGCCGTGCCCAGGAAGGCTAGGACCTGAGTCTTAGTGATGGGGGTGGGCCAATTGGCGACAGCTTCTATTTTGGCCGGCTCTGGTCGCTGCTTTCCACACCCCACCCGGTGACCCAGGTACTGTACCTCGGCCATCCCAAAGTGGCATTTTTCTGGCTTCAGAGTCAGGCCAGCAGCCCGGATCTGATCCAGAACCATTCCCACATGAGCTAAGTGGTCCTCCCAGGACTCACTGTGGATCGCTATGTCGTCCAGGTAGGCGCAAGCAAAACTCTGGAAGCCATCCAGGAGCCTATCCACCAAGCGCTGGAATGTAGCTGGGGCATTCTTCATCCCAAACGGCATTACCCTAAACTGATATAAGCCGAATGGGGTGACGAATGCCGACTTGGGGATAGCCTCCGGGGCCAGGGGAATCTGCCAGTAACCTTTGCAGAGGTCAATAGTGGTCAGGTAATTTCCCCTGGCTATACGATCGAGTAGCTCGTCTACCCTGGGCATAGGGTAAGCGTCCGTCACGGTATTTTCATTGAGCCTCCGATAGTCTACGCAGAACCGGGTGGTCCCATCTTTCTTGGGCACCAAGACAACTGGGGAGGCCCAGGGACTATCGGAGGGCTCAATTACCCTGAGCTGGAGCATCTCATCGATCTCCTTCTTCATTCCTGTCCTAACTGCTTCGGGGATTCGGTACGGAGCCTGGCGCAAGGGAGCTTGTCCCGGAGTATCTACCTGGTGGGTGGTTAAAGTAGTGTACCCTGGCTTCGGGGAGAAGGTGAGGTGTTTGGACTGGAGGAGTTGGTTGAGCTGCTCCCTTTCAGTGGGGCTAAGTCGGTCCCCTATCTGAACCTGCGCCACTATACCTGTGGGGAGGCTCTTTTCTAATAGGTCTGGAATGGGTAAACTGTCGGGGTCTTCCTGAGGGGAACAACATACGGCCGTCACGTTCTCTGGTCGCTCAAAATATTCCTTGAGCATGTTTACATGGAATGTCTTTCTAAGATTGTTGTCGTGGCAGCTAGCTATCACATAAGTGGTGTCTCCCCTTTTCTCTACGATCTGGTAGGGACCCTGCCAGGACGCCTGCAATTTGTCTGTCTTCACCGGCTTAAGTACTAACACCTTTTGTCCTATGGTGAAGATTCTCTTTCGGGCCCCCCGATCGTACCATACTTTCTGTCTTCTCTGGGCCAACTGGAGATTAGCCCGCACGGATTTGGCTAATTGCTCCATTCGGTCCCTGAGTTCCAGCACGTATGGCACAATTGGGACACCGTCAGCCTCCATCTCTCCCTCCCAGTGCTCCCGGATCAGGTTTAGGGGTCCCCGTACCTTTCTTCCGTAGAGCAACTCGAAGGGAGAGAACCCTGTCGTTTCCTGGGGCACCTCCCGATAAGCAAATAGGAGGTGCGGCAGGAAGCGTTCCCAGTCTCGGTATTCCTGAGTGAACGTCTTGAGCATTTGCTTGAGGGTCCCATTGAACCTCTCACACAGCCCGTTCGTCTGGGGGTGGTATGGGGAGCTTAGGAGGGACTTAATTTTGCAAACCTGCCAGAGTTGTTGGGTCAATTCAGCCGTAAATTGGGTGCCTCGGTCGGATAGGATTTCTTTTGGAAATCCTACCCGGGAGAACACCTGTACTAGTGCATTCGCTACCGTATCCGCTTGTATGTTGGATAGGGCGACAGCCTCTGGGTACCTGGTAGCGTAGTCCACTACGGTAAGAATGTATCGCTTACCGGAGGGACTAGGGGTAGCCAGTGGTCCCACTAGGTCAATAGCAACCCGGCTGAAGGGTTCCTCTACAATGGGCATATTTACTAGCTGGGCTTTAGGGTGATCGCCTCGCCTTCCTACTCGTTGACACACATCGCAGGTGTTACAGTAAGTTCTAACGTCAGCGTGCACCCCTGGCCAAAAGAACGTGTGAGTAATGCGGTGTAGGGTACGGGTAACGGCTAGGTGGCCTGCTAAGGGGATGTCGTGGCCTATTTTGAGGATTTCTTGACGGTATTTGTGGGGCACTACCAGCTGTCGCCTACGCTGTCCCCTTTTCTCTGTCCAGCGGTATAGTTTCCCTTTTTCCCATAAGAATGTTTCGTTATCTGCCCCGCCCCCTCCGGTCTCTGCTCGTTCCCGGTACTTTTGTAAGGTCGGGTCAGTCTTAGACTCTGCCTCGAAAGCATCTGGGGTGTCCCAGGGTATGGGGCCTAACCTGTCAGGCAAGGTCGGGGTAGGTCTTACCTGTGTCTCCCGCACTGGTGAGAGCTCTCGCTCCGTCCGGGCTTGGGCCCGTGTAGTCACTGGGTCCGCCTCGTTGTTGCATACTGGAGCATAGGCAGAAGTCATGGGGCCCAAATCGTTGCCCAGTAGTACTTCGGCAGGTAAATTATCCATTAGGCCCACGTTCACAGCCCCCTTTCCCCGCTCCCCAATCAAGATGCACTTTAGCTGTTGGAATTTTGTACACATCCCCCCCCGCCACTCTAACGGCCACAGTCTGTCCGGATCGCTTGTGCTCTGGCACCAAATGACTCTGTACCAGCGTGATAGTAGCCCCTGTGTCTCGCAATCCCTCGGTAGATCGCCCCTCGAGCCATACCCTCTGCCGATGGTGCTGGCGGTTATCTGAGGCAGCATATACAGGGTCTGCCTCGTGAAGCGGCCCCACATATCCCTCCATAGGGGCCTCTTGGTTAACACAGAGGGCCCGGGCCGGACGATAGGACCCAGAGGGGTAATTGTAATTCCTGGGTGTCTGGTGCGTATTAAGGGGGCAGCTAGCCATGAAATGCCCTGGTTGCTTGCATCGGTGGCAAGTCGGTCTGGGACGCTCAGAGCTGTTATTGGGTGGTCCTGAGTGTCGGACGGGCCCTGTGGGCACCGGGGCTCGGAATTCAGCACGAGGGGGTGCACGGTAAACCTCTCTGGGTTCGACCCGTGCTGGAGCTCGGTAGTTCATGGGTTCGTGAAGACGGGAGTCATAATGTTCATCGGCCAATTTGGCTGCTTCTTCTAAGGTAGAAGGCCGCCTGTCTCGCAGCCATTCCTTCCCTTGCTGTTCCATGCCATGATAAAAATGTTCTAAGAGAAACAATTGTAAAATTTCCTCCCCAGTCACCGCTTTACTTCCGCTCAGCCAGTGATTTGCCGCTCTCCGCATTCGGTGCGCCCATTCCATATGGGTATCGTTAGGCTTCTTTTCCGTGCCCCGAAACTGTCGGCGATACGTGTCCGGAGTTACAGCGTACCGTCGCAACAGTGTCTCCTTAACTAGCTCATACTGTGTCACTTCCTCAGCACCCAGAGTACGAAAGGCTTCCAGGGCTCGCCCGGATAGTTTCCCAGACAATATCGTGGGCCACTCTCTGTTGGGAATCTGGTGCAGGGCACATTGCCTTTCGAAGTCCGCCAAATATTCATCAATCCCTGTCTCGCTCTCTAGGAAGGGTCGAAATGCCGCATAGGGTATCTTGGGCCTCCCAGCATTTTCGACAGGGATGATTACCTGCGGGGCTTCAGCATTGCGGTGTGCGTTCGCTAGGTTGAGTTCGTGGGCTCGAGTCTCTCGTATATCCTCGTCCGCCTCCGCCATCAACTGCTGTACCAATTCCATGGAGGGGTTCGGCCCGTATAATGAGAGCCTTTCCCGAACAATCCTGGTTTTTTCGTCACTAATCGTGGTCGGTGTTTCCGCCATTGTGAAGCTCTGATCCAGTTCGGTCAATTCTGCGATCAGCTCTCTCCTCGGCCGGTTGCTGGCGTACCCCCCTCTGCTTTCAAGTAAATCCTTTAGGGTTGTACGCTTCAATTTTTCGTAAGCGCTCTCCATCCGTTCTGTACCTCTCCTAGGAAATCCAGGAAAATCCCGCCGCTGCCGCCAAATGTTACGGTTACCCTTAGTCTCGCTGAGAGATGGACCGCTTAGTAGCCTGGATCCCTATTGCTAAAGAGGGGAGAAGCTGCTTTCCATAGTATTCTATATGAGTCTCGCAAATATAGAATAATCTCCCTTAGCTGCAGTACAGCTAGGATACCCTTCTGCCCACAAAAACGAGTCAACGCTGCGATTGAGGGTCAAAACAAGAACTCAGGACTGGGATGCCCAGCCTGCTTTTTATTAAGGTTACATGCACACAGGGCACTCCCAGGGGGAGAGGGGGGGAAGCACAAAATCCCCCATCACACATTTAGATAGAGAGCACTGTCCTTTGACAGGCCACAATAGGATTACAGTACTTAAGATAACAAGTTTACAAGTTCATCTTATCAATTAGCAGTCTGGCTCCAGAGGTGATTAGACAATAGTTTCTAAAAGCTGAAAAAAAAGAGTTAACTCTTTATGAAATGAAACTTGTTACGGTTTTCTTGGAGCCCTTCTTAGGCGCTGGCTTGCTGGTTCAGGCATTGCTGCTGGGAAATAAGCTTTTCACAACAAAATAACTAATGCTTCTGTAACAGGTGGGTTGCGAGGTGGGCAGAGACCAGCTGTACTCTGCCCGGGTGCCAGCACTACCATGGAAGTAGCCTGGTGGGAGCCTGGTTGCTGGAGGGGGAGACCGACTGTCTCCCCTTTGGATACATAGCTGTGCTGCTGGAGGGGGAGACCAATCGTCTTCCCTTTGGCTAAACAGCCGTGTTGCTGGGGGACAGGACCAACTGTCCCTACCCCTTTTAACGCAGCCTGCCGCTGGGGAATGGATTCTGGGCTCCCAAAGTCAGGCTCTGCAAAGGACTCCCATAACAAGCCAGGACCATCAAACTCCTCTCCCTCTGGTTTGTCATGCTCGGCTGTCCAGGGTATATAATGTGCCATATACCACCAGAGCGCCTGGTAGGCATGTCAGTTTGCTGGGACAATCCATCTGGATTCCCGTTATGAGAGAGAATTCCTGTCCATACAAACAAGGGTTCAAATTCCTCAGTGCCCAGACCAGGGCCAAACAGTCCTTCAAAATCCCATCAGCTTCTTTACGAGTTTTCTGTACCTGCTCTTTATAGGTATCCACAATCCCTTCATACTGACATAGGGTGCCCTTGAGTTGCTGCACCTCACTATGAGCCAGCGTCAGCTTCTCCTCAAGTGTCGCTAAGTTTGTCTTTAAGGTTTCATGTCCCACTCTCAAGCTGGTGTTTTCTGCAGTCTGTCGGTGCAGCTTGTCTAGCAGAGATTCACGTTCTAAACGTGCTTTTTCCTCTGCGCTCCTCTTCTCCTTCATCAGCGCATTGTAACGGGACCTCCACATATCAATAGCGGATAGAGATTTACTGAGCTCAGCGTCCTGGGGCTTAGCAGCAGGTGGGTCAGTCTCTGCTGCACGGATCTGGGCACGGGTAGTCACAGAGTTAACATCAGCGGGACCCATAGGAGCGTAGGCAGAAACAAGGGGGGCCAAGTCATTTCCAAGAAGAACATCAGCAGGTAAGTCCTTCTTGACCCCCACATTCACAGGTCTAGCGCCCACTCCCCAATCCAAATGTACCCTGGCAACAGGTAGGCTGAACACATCGCCCCCTGCTACCCTCACAGCCACAGTGTCTCCAGTGTACTGTTTCTCAGACACCAAGTTCTTTTGAAGCAAGGTCATGGTAGCACCAGTATCCCGTAGACCACTGACCTTCTTCCCATTCACTTTAACCAGTTGCCGGTTATTCCGGTGGGCAGCTTGCACAAGGTCTGCCTCATGTAGGATGCTCCAGCATTCTTGCGCCTCTACGTAGCGGGCCGCAGGCTGAGGATTACGTGGGATTCCGCCGGCGGGTCTTCTCCAGGACTGCGCTTGGTTCGCTGCGTTTAGGGGACACTCTGGTCTTTTGTGCCCTAGTTGCTTACATCTAAAGCACCGAATAGGTTGTGAGTAGCACCGCAAATTGAACAGGGCTCTCTGAGGGTAGTTCGTGGCCGGAGGCCGTGTGGTATAGCGGTGCGCCGGGGTTTGGTAACTGGCAGCTGCTGGGGTGACTGGGGGTCTGTACTCCACTCTAGCAGGGGGCTTAGTGGTAGCAGTGTCCAGTTTGCGGGCATCCGTATACTCATCTGCCAAGCGAGCCGCTTCCTGCAGGGTGGAGGGTTTACGGTCCCGAACCCACTCTCGAACTCCTGCGGGTAACTTGTCGAAGCAATGTTCCAACAGGAATAGCTGCAGCACCTCTTCCCCAGATATGGCTTGGCACCCCGCTATCCAGTGAGCTGCTGTGCGGTGCACCTTACATGCCCACTCAAGGTAGGAATCTCCAGCTAATTTAACAGTGTCTCTGAACCGCCTCCGGTATGCCTCCGGTGTAACCGCATACCTGGAGAGCAGAGCCTCTTTTACAGTATTATAATCCCTGACTTCCTCATCTGGAATGGCCCGAAAAGCCTCTCTGGCCCGGCCGGATAATTTTCCAGATAATATCGTGACCCAGTCCTCTGCGGGTACCTTGTGTAGTGCACATTGCCTCTCAAAATCCGCAAGGTACCCATCAATCTCTCCTTCTGTTTCCAGGAAGTTTTTAAAAGCTGCAAAATTTACTTTTCTCTTTTCCATCTTAGTCAGTATTGTAATAATCCCCCTCTTCCTGAGGTTACTGGCTTGTGTAGTTGCTCTTCTGGGCGATAAGGTTCATTCCGTCGCTGCCACCAATGTTACAGTACCAACAGTGTACCAAGGGTTAATACCAGGGAACAACGTCCTGCATAGGGAATCAGCAATTCACAAACCCAGCCAGTTTCCCTGCAAACATGAGACCAAGCTCCACCTTTCAGGTTTAAAAAAGAATAACTACTTTATTTGAAGGCAGCACACAGATTTATACACCCTGGCTTCAGGTTACAGAGGGCATTGGTTTAACAGTAAAGCAAACATATGAACAATGCATCAAACCTCTAACAATTGTCTATTCACAGGTAAAACAGATTAACACATTAAGTTAATTTACTGGGAAAGAACGTTTACTCAGACAATCTGATATTGGCCAGTCTAGTTAACATAATCACACAAGGACACAATCAGTTTACCCAGACAGACTCCTGAGACACAATCATATCTGAAACATACATAGAATACATCTTATTACTGAATATAGGAACAGTTCTTATTAGCTATAAAGTCTTTTATGCCCACTTGGCTTATAGAGTCACAATTGCTCCCACAAGGGGCACTCACACCCTGTACCCATCCTGTATTTATGGATACAGGGTGACATAGGCATAAGACAGAGTTATGAAAGTACATGGGGTGTCCAGCATATAAAATTCCATATTTCCATGCAGTCTCTGGGTATCCTTAAGCCCATGTACCTCCAGCCCAAAGAATGTTCCATAACAGGACCTCCAAGGCACAGTGGCGAGATTGGTCTCGTCACAGTGAGAGTGTTACTGGTAGTTACTGGGAGACAAATTACAGCTCTGTGTGTTACCAGGAGCCAAGGGGAAAACTCATTTATTTGTCTGTGTTACTGGCGGACAAGAGAGTAAAATCCCTGATCTTTGTGAGAGTGTTACTGGTAGTTACTAGGAGACATATCACAGCTCTGTGTGTTACCAGGTGCCAAGGGGAAAACTCATTTATTTGTCTGTGTTACTGGCGGACAAGAGAGTAAAATCCCTGATCTTTGTGAGAGTGTTACTGGTAGTTACTGGGAGACAAATTACAGCTCTGTGTGTTACCAGGAGCCAAGGGGAAAACTCATTTATTTGTCTGTGTTACTGGCGGCCAAGAGAGTAAAATCTCTGCTCTTTGTGAGAGTGTTACTGGTAGTTACTGGTAGACAAATTACAGCTCTGTGTGTTACCAGGAGCCAAGGGGAAAACTCATTTATTTGTCTGTGTTACTGGCGGCCAAGAGAGTAAAATCACTGTTCTTTGTGAGAGTGTTACTGGTAGTTACTGAGAGACATATCACAGCTCTGTGTGTTACCAGGTGCCAAGGGGAAAACTAATTTATTTGTCTGTGTTACTGGCGGACAAGAGAGTAAAATCCCTGATCTTTGTGAGAGTGTTACTGGTAGTTACTGGGAGACATATCACAGCTCTGTGTGTTACCAGGTGCCAAGGGGAAAACTCATTTATTTGTCTGTGTTACTGGCGGACAAGAGAGTAAAATCCCTGATCTTTGTGAGAGTGTTACTGGTAGTTACTGGGAGACATATCACAGCTCTGTGTGTTACCAGGTGCCAAGGGGAAAACTAATTTATTTGTGCGTGTTACTGGCGGACAAGAGAGTAAAATCACTGCTCTTTGTGAGAGTGTTACTGGTAGTTACTGAGAGACATATCACAGCTCTGTGTGCTACCAGGAGATAAGGGGTGAACTATGGGGGTGAACTAATTTATTTGTGTGTGTTACTAGCAGCCAAGAGAGATCTGTCTGGAAGTATTGCTGAGGTTGTTACAATGTAGATTTGGGGAAAGTGTGTTGCAGTGACCAATAACAATGTTATGCTGAGAGGAAAGTGTTGTACATTTTCTGACTTTTTTTGTTAAAAGGGTATGAGGTCTGATGTGGGCATATATCTGTTAGGGGCTGCAGGGCTATGAGTCAGGTATGAGGTCTGATGTGGGAATATAACTGTTAGGTGATGCAGGGCTATGAGTCGGGTATGAGGTCTGATGTGGGAATATATCTGTTAGGGGCTGCAGGGCTATGAGTCAGGTATGAGGTCTGATGTGGGAATATAACTGATAGGTGATGCAGGGCTATGAGTCAGGTATGAGGTCTGATGTAGGAATATAACTGATAGGGGATGCAGGGCTATGAGTCAGGTATGAGGTCTGATGTGGGAATATAACTGATAGGGGATGCAGGGCTATGAGTCAGGTATGAGGTCTGATGTGGGAATATAACTGTTAGGTGATGCAGGGCTATGAGTCAGGTATGAGGTCTGATGTGAGAATATAACTGATAGGGGCTGCAGGGCTATGAGTCAGGTATGGGGTCTGATGTGGTAATATAGCTGATAGCGGCTGCGGGGCGATGGGTCAGGTATGAGGTCTGATGTGGGAATATAACTGATAGGTGATGCAGGGCTATGGGTCAGGTATGAGGTCTGATGGGGGGATATAACTGTCAGGGGCTGCTGGGCCATGGGTTAGGTATGAGGTCTGATGGGGGCATATAACTGATAGGGGCTGCTGGGCCATGAGTCAGGTATGAGGTCTGATGGGGGCATATAACTGTCAGGGGCTGCTGGGCCATGGGTCAGGTATGAGGTCTGATGGGGGCATATAACTAATAGGGGCTGCAGGGCCATAGATCAGGTATGAGTTCTGATGAAGGACATATGACTTATAGCCTATAAGTCATATGTCCTTCATCAGAGATCATACCTGACCAGACCTCATACCTGAACAATGATCCGGTATCCCCTATAAGTTATAGGGGATACAGGGTCATTGTTCAGGTATGAGGTCTGATGTGGGCATATAACTGACAGGGGCTGCAGTGCCATGGGTCAGGTATGAGGTCTGATTTGGGAATATAACTGATAGTGGCTGCTGGGCCATGGGTCAGGACAGGTATGAGGTCTGATTTGGGAATATAACTGACAGGGGCTGCAGTGCCATGGATCAGGTATGAGGTCTGATAGGGGCATATAACTGACAGGGGCTGCAGTGCCATGGGTCAGGTATGAGGTCTGATTTGGGAATATAACTGACAGGGGCTGCAGTGCCATGGATCAGGTATTAGGTCTGATAGGGGCATATAACTGACAGGGGCTGCAGTGCCATGGGTCAGGTATGAGGTCTGATTTGGGAATATAACTGACAGGGGCTGCAGTGCCATGGATCAGGTATGAGGTCTGATAGGGGCATATAACTGACAGGGGCTGCAGTGCCATGGGTCAGGTATGAGGTCTGATTTGGGAATATAACTGACAGGGGCTGCAGTGCCATGGATCAGGTATGAGGTCTGATAGGGGCATATAACTGACAGGGGCTGCAGTGCCATGGGTCAGGTATGAGGTCTGATTTGGGAATATAACTGACAGGGGCTGCAGTGCCATGGATCAGGTATGAGGTCTGATAGGGGCATATAACTGACAGGGGCTGCAGTGCCATGGGTCAGGTATGAGGTCTGATGGGGGCATATTACTTGTAAGGGCTGCAGTGCCGTAGGTCAGGTATGAGGTCTGATAGGGGCATATAACTGACAGGGGCTGCAGTGCCATGGGTCAGGTATGAGGTCTGATTTGGGAATATAACTGATAGTGGCTGCTGGGCCATGGGTCAGGTATGAGGTCTGATTTGGGAATATAACTGATAGTGGCTGCTGGGCCATGGGTCAGGTATGAGGTCTGATTTGGGAATATAACTGACAGGGGCTGCAGTGCCATGGGTCAGGTATGAGGTCTGATTTGGGAATATAACTGATAGTGGCTGCAGTGCCATGGGTCAGGTATGAGGTCTGATTTGGGAATATAACTGATAGTGGCTGCTGGGCCATGGGTCAGGTATGAGGTCTGATTTGGGAATATAACTGATAGTGGCTGCTGGGCCATGGGTCAGGTATGAGGTCTGATTTGGGATATTACTTGCAGGGGCTGCAGTGCCGTGGATCAGGTATGAGGTCTGATTTGGGATATTACTTGCAGGGGCTGCTGGGCCATGGGTCAGGTATGAGGTCTGATCTGGGCATATTACTTGCAGGGGATGCAGTGCCATGGGTCAGGTATGAGGTCTGATCTGGGCATATTACTTGCAGGGGCTGCAGTGCCATGGGTCAGGTATGAGGTCTGATTTGGGAATATAACTGATAGTGGCTGCTGGGCCATGGGTCAGGTATGAGGTCTGATTTGGGATATTACTTGCAGGGGCTGCTGGGCCATGGGTCAGGTATGAGGTCTGATCTGGGCATATTACTTACAGGGGCTGCTGGGCCATGGGTCAGGTATGAGGTCTGATCTGGGCATATTACTTGCAGGGGATGCAGTGCCATGGGTAAGGTATGAGGTCTGAATTTTGATTTTCCTCGCAGGGGCTGCTGTGCCGTGGATCAAGTATGAGGTAAGAAAGGGCATATGACTCATACGGGATACAGGGTCATGGGTCAGGCATGAGGTAAGAAGGGGGCATATTACATGGAGTAGCTGCATATTGTTATTACCTTCAACTTGCAATACCAGCGCTATCGGGGCCATGATACATTTTTACTTTGAACTCAGCGAGCAAAAAAATATTTCAGCAAGCCACTTGTATTATAACCTTATTTGTTTACTCCCTCCGCATTAATATTGCACTAATAATACTAATATTGTGCTATTACTACTAATATTGCGCTAATAATACTAATATTACACTAATAATGTTAATATTGCACTAATAATACTAATAATGCTAACATTGTGCTAATAATACTAATATTGCTCTAATAATACTAATATTGTGCTAATAATACTATTTTTGCTCTAATAATACTAATATTGTGCTATTACTACTAATATTGCGCTAATAATACCAATATTACACTAATAATGTTAATATTGCACTAATAATACTAATAGTGTGCTAATAATGCTAACATTGTGCTAATAATACTAATATTGCTCTAATAATACTAATATTGTGCTAATAATGCTAACATTGTGCTAATAATACTAATATTGCTCTAATAATACTAATATTGTGCTAATAATACTAATATTGCTCTAATAATACTAATACTGTGCTAAGAATACTAATATTGCTCTAATAATACTAATATTGTGCTAATAATGCTAATATTGTGCTAATAATACTAATATTGTGCTAATAATACTAATATTGCTCTAATAATACTAATATTGTGCTAATAATACTAATATTGCTCTAATAATACTAATATTGTGCTAAGAATACTAATATTGCTCTAATAATACTAATACTGTGCTAAGAATACTAATATTGCTCTAATAATACTAATATTGTGCTAATAATACTAATATTGCTCTAATAATACTAATATTGTGCTAATAATACTAATATTGTGCTAATAATACTAATATTGCTCTAATAATACTAATACTGTGCTAAGAATACTAATATTGTGCTAATAATACTAATATTGCTCTAATAATACTAATATTGTGCTAATAATACTAATATTGCTCTAATAATACTAATACTGTGCTAATAATACTAATATTGTGCTAATAATACTAATATTGCTCTAATAATACTAATATTGTGCTAATAATACTAATATTGTGCTAATAATACTAATATTGCTCTAATAATACTAATACTGTGCTAAGAATACTAATACTGCTCTAATAATACTAATGTTGTGCTAAGAATACTAATATTGCTCTAATAATACTAATATTGTGCTAAGAATACTAATATTGTGCTAATAATACTAACATTGCTCTAATAATACTAATATTGTGCTAATAATACTAATATTGCTCCAATAATACTAATATTGTGCTAATAATACTAATATTGCTCTAATAATACTAATATTGTGCTAATAATACTAATATTGTGCTAATAATACTAATATTGCTCTAATAATACTAATATTGTGCTAATAATACTAATATTGGTCTAATAATGCTAATATTGTGCTAATAATACTAATATTGTGCTAATAATACTAATATTGCTCTAATAATACTAATATTGTGCTAATAATACTAATATTGTGCTAATAATACTAATATTGGTCTAATAATGCTAATATTGTGCTAATAATACTAATATTGTGCTAATAATACTAATATTGGTCTAATAATGCTAATATTGTGCTAATAATACTAATATTGGTCTAATAATACTAATATTACTCTAATAATACTAATATTGTGCTAATAATACTAATATTGGTCTAATAATGCTAATATTGTGCTAATAATACTAATATTGTGCTAATAATACTAATATTGCTCTAATAATACTAATATTGTGCTAATAATACTAATATTGTGCTAATAATACTAATATTGGTCTAATAATGCTAATATTGTGCTAATAATACTAATATTGTGCTAATAATACTAATATTGGTCTAATAATGCTAATATTGCTCTAATAATACTAATATTGTGCTAATAATACTAATATTGTGCTAATAATACTAATATTGGTCTAATAATGCTAATATTGTGCTAATAATACTAATATTGTGCTAATAATACTAATATTGCTCTAATAATACTAATATTGTGCTAATAATACTAATATTGGTCTAATAATGCTAATATTGTGCTAATAATGCTAATATTGTGCTAATAATACTAATATTGTGCTAATAATACTAATATTGCTCTAATAATCCTCCCTGCACTATCCATTAATAGCACAGTGCTCACTTAAAACAGTTTTGGCGGAGTTAAGATGCTTTTTATTAATGTTTCTAGCCATTCAGTTACAATAACAGATTGTGAGTAATTCTTTGCACAAGGCCAAACTAAACGCACCCTGCGCTTTCTATTTTACTGCACTTGTAATCTAGGCCTAAATGTTTTTAAGACATATTTAAACTTATTTTTGTTGTTTTGCAAACAAAGCCCTTGAAAAGCATGTTAAATGTATTATTTTTTTATTTGCTCTGTGAACTTAAGGACAGATATAATAAAGCGTATACGCTGTTTAAGTAATCACCGTGTATCATGTTGTAGGGTCACAGTTCTAGATCCTGGTTACACGCCAGAATTTCTGAGGAAGTGGGAAAAGCACCATTTTTACAGATAAATGACATAAAATACTGAATCTTCTCACCATAATGTTCAGAAGATTTGTGAGACGACTTTAGAGTGTACAGAGGTAAGCCTGGCATAATGTGTGTGCAGAGGTAAACCTGGTATAATGTGTGTGCAGAGGTAAGCCTGGCATAATGTGTGTGCAGAGGTAAGCCTGGCATAATGTGTGTGCAGAGGTAAGCCTGGCATAATATGCAGGGGTAAGCCTGACATAATGTGTACTAGAGTCTTGAAAAAGGTCTAGTACAGACCGAAACGCGTCGACTGGTGAGTCTAGCTCCTTCTTATTACTTTGGGACTTATACTCTCTGCACTATTGTGTGTTTGTTTTCCATTTTTAGTTTTTTCGGGTCGGTCGGGCCCTTGATGAAAATTTACTTTTACAGCACCATCACCTGGTATTATTTCAGGCGGCTACTATTTCACAGGAGTTAACAGAAATTTATCAGGAACACAGCAACCTTTTTTATTACAGTGGCCACTGTTTCTTCACTCTTTTTTTCACGTTAGGATTGGTTGGATTGAACATTATTATATTTTTTCCAAGGACTGTTTTTGTTTGCTATTGTTTTTGTTTTTGTATTTTGTTTTTGTTTTTGCTATTAACCTATTTTCATTTATTTTTGATTGATTTGATTGATTTGTATTGATTGTACATTTTCAAACGTGATTCACTGAATGTCACACCACTTACACGTGTCACTAATTTTGATTATAAGGTAACACTAATGTGTATGTAGGACACACTTGCAAATTTCTTTTCACATTACTGCCACCTAGGTTTATTATATCCAATACTACCTTTAGCAAGGTTGAAAAAAAAAATTTTTTTTTTTTTGCTGCATCACCACTGCACATCATATTCTCAAAGTAGTCTCTGGGTGGTCGTTACCGAGGAACACACAAGGTATTCTACCAGCCCCTAACGAGGCGACCCCCACCTGTAGCAAGGTGATAGAAGATTAAGATCCCATAGTAGGGGGATCGGTCTGATAAGGCGCAACCTTTGGTTTTAATTCAATTCTTTTTAATCTATTTTATTTTATGTTTATCAATTGTAACATGGATCCATGCTTGAAATATTAAAGTGTAATTTTTATATATAGTTGTTAATCTGTTTTAACTAGCTTTAGACCCGGCCTTATAGGCGCTTTGGATCTTTTATCCTATTTCTGTGTGCAGGGGTAAGCCTGGCATAATGTGTGTGCAGGGGTAAGCCTGGCATAATGTGTGTGCAGGGGTAAGCCTGGCATAATGTGTGTGCAGGGGTAAGCCTGGCATAATGTGTGTGCAGGGGTAAGCCTGGCATAATGTGTGTGCAGAGGTAAGCCTGGCATAATGTGTGTGCAGAGGTAAGCCTGGCATAATATGCAGGGGTAAGCCTGACATAATGTGTGTGCAGGGGTAAGCCTGGCATAATGTGTGTGCAGGAGTAAGCCTGGCATAATATGCAGGGGTAAGCCTGGCATAATGTGTGTGCAGAGGTAAGCCTGGCATAATGTGTGTGCAGGGGTAAGCCTGGCATAATGGGTATGCAGGGGTAAGCCTGGCATAATGTGTGTGCAGGGTTAAGCCTGGCATAATGTGTATGCAGGGGTAAGCCTGGCATAATGTGTGTGCAGGGGTAACCCTGGCATAATGTGTGTGCAGGGGTAAGCCTGTCATAATGTGTATGCAGGAGTAAGCCTGGCATAATGTGTGTGCAGGGGTAAGTCTGGCATAATGTGTGTGCAGGGGTAAGCCTGGCATAATGTGTATGCAGGGGTAAGCCTGGGATAATGTGTGTGCAGGGGTAAGCCTGGCATAATGTGTATGCAGGGGTAAGCCTGCCATAATGTGTGTGCAGGGGTAAGCCTGGCATAATGTGTGTGCAGAGGTAAGCCTGGCATAATGTGTGTGCAGGGGGTAAGCCTGGCATAATGGGTATGCAGGGGTAAGCCTGGCATAATGTGTGTGCAGGGTTAAGCCTGGCATAATGTGTGTGCAGAGGTAAGCCTGGCATAATGTGTGTGCAGAGGTAAGCCTGGCATAATGTGTGTGCAGGGGTAAGCCTGGCATAATGTGTGCAGGGGTAAGCCTGGCATAATGTGTGCAGGGGTAATCCTGGCATAATGTGTATGCAGGGGTAAGCCTGGCATCGTGTGTATGCAGAGGTAAGCCTGGCATAATGTGTGTGCAGGAAATACCCAGAGATGCACAAAGCACCAGCCTCCCCTCTGTGCGCTGAATATAAGTTATCATTATATCTGGGGGGGATATATCAGTACAAGTGACACAAGCACTTTTCAGAGGTTGCAGCTACAGACCTCACATATTTCTCTCCAGTCTGTCTGTATGTTGATACACACTGATCCTGGTCCCCCTGTGGCTGATTTATTACGCACTTAACTGAGCAATAAAATTAGGTTTTGATGGCTTTTTCCCTCCCAGAGCTGGGAACATCAGTTTAGAGGTAATTTAGAGGTGCCAGATTGGAGAATGGGGTTAAACGCTCTCACTAAATTTAGGAGATAGCAGAGCTTAATAGATCTCCATCCTTCCAATAACACACCAGACATTTCTATTACAAGATCTGTGCATAATGCACTTGGAAGAAAAAGTTCACCAAATTTACTACCCCATTAAGCTGCGCCGTTACGCTGTTTGTAGCTGCATGAGGAGGTGCTCAGCTGGGGAAAGTGTTCATTTGTTCACATAATGTCTTGTCGCTTATTCCTGAGCTTTGATAAATCTTAAAGTCAGACAATCTACTTGCTGCAAGAAAAAGCAATTGTTTTTTTGTTTTGCTGGAAAAAGTCTGTATTTAGGATAAAAAATGATGCTCCGTCTTTCCTGTTTGGAGGATGATTATATTAGTTGGTTCGCACAATCAAACACAGAGATCAGATACATGTGTGTATGCTGGGGTGATTCTATAACACCTGCAGTTCTCACAGCTGCCCTGAATGTGCCAGGTAGTGTATTAATTTGATACCCAGTGCCTTACTCAAAGCAAGGAGAAGAGTAGCGGAGGTATTATTGAGTAGCGGAGGTATTAGGGAGTAGCAGAGGTATTATTGAGTAGTGGAGGTTTAGGGAGTAGCAGAGGTATGAGGGAGTAGCGGAGGTATTAGGGAGTAGCGGAGGTATTAGCGAGTAGCGGAGGTATTAGTGAGTAGCGGAGGTATTAAGGAGTAGCGGAGGTATTAGGGAGTAGCAGAGGTATTAGGGAGTAGCGGAGGTATTATTGAGTAGCGGAGGTATTAGGGAGTAGTGGCGGTATTAGGGAGTAGCAGAGGTATTAGGGAGTAACGGAGGTATTATTGAGTAGCGGAGGTATTAGGGAGTAGCAGAGGTATTAGGGAGTAGCGGATGTATTAGGGAGTAGAGGAGGTATTAGGGAGTAGTGGATGTATTAGGGAGTAGCGGAGGTATTAGCGAGTAGCAGAGGTATTATAGAGTAGTGGAGGTATTAGGGAGAAGTGGAGGTATTAGGGAGAAGCGAATGTATTAGGGAGTAGCGGAGGTATTAGCGAGTAGCGGATGTATTAGGGAGTAGCGGAGGTATTAGCGAGTAATGGAGGTATTATTGAGTAGCGGAGGTATTAGGGAGTAGCAGAGGTATTAGGGAGTAGCGGAGGTATTAGCGAGTAGCGGAGGTATTAGCGAGTAGCGGAGGTATTAGGGAGTAGCGGAGGTATTATTGAGTAGCGGAGGTATTAGGGAGTAGCAGAGGTATTAGGGAGTAGCGGATGTATTAGGGAGTAGCAGAGGCATTAGGGAGTAGAGGAGGTATTAGGGAGTAGTGGATGTATTAGGGAGTAGCGGAGGTATTAGCGAGTAGCAGAGGTATTATAGAGTAGCGGAGGTATTAGGGAGAAGTGGAGGTATTAGGGAGTAGCGGATGTATTAGGGAGTAGCGGAGGTATTAGCGAGTAGTGGATGTATTAGGGAGTAGCGGAGGTATTAGGGAGTAGCAGAAGTATTAGGGAGTAGCAGAGGTATTAGGGAGTAGCGGAGGTATTAGAGAGTAGCAGAGGTATTAGGGAGTAGCAGATGTATTAGGGAGTAGAGGAGGTATTAGCAAGTAGCGGAGGTATTAGCGAGTAGTGGAGGTATTAGGGAGTAGCGGAGGTATTAGCGAGTAGCTGAGGTATTATTGAGTAGTTGAGGTATACGGGAGTAGCGGAGGTATTAGCGAGTAGCGGAGGTATTAGCGAGTAGCAGAGGTATTAGCGAGTAGCGGAGGTATTAGCGAGTAGCAGAGGTATTAGCGAGTAGCGGAGGTATTAGCGAGTAGCAGAGGTATTAGGGAGTAGCAGAGGTATTAGCGAGTAGCAGACGTATTAGCGAGTAGCAGAGGTATTAGCGAGTAGCGAAGGTATTAGGGAGTAGCCGAGGTATTAGCGAGTAGCAGAGGTATTAGCGAGTAGCGGAGGTATTAGCGAGTAGCAGAGGTATTAGCGAGTAGCAGAGCTATTAGCGAGTAGCAGAGGTATTAGCGAGTAGCAGAGGTATTAGGGAGTAAACACACGCTGAGCTCAAAGTAAAAATGTATCATGGCTGCATTAGTGCTGGTATTACAAATTGAAACGCGAGATGGAAAGACTGAGGTGCGCTAACTTCAGGACTTTGGTTACCACAACCACATTAACTTATTCTCCCCATAGACTTTAATGGGGCATGCTGTAAATGTTTTTATTAAATGTCGAACGGACATGATTCGCTATAGCTGTCCTCATTTATCATTGCACAAGCATTTCTGGTGAAATGCTTGTGCATTGCCACCCCTGCTCACCGGCGACCAATCAGACCTGAAACTATCGGTGTAGAATCCGCTGCATAATAAATCTTCCCCTTTGTCTTGATCTTCTAAACAAATATGATTGCAAACATTATAAATAGATGGGTGAGTAATACAAAAGGAAGAGAGGGGACGTCTCCCCAGGGCAGATTTGCATGATCTCAGGTCTTTTTACTGGGTTCCCAGATTCAAAAGCTTAAAACCTCTATTTGTATTTAAAGCCTTAATTAATGGACAATCTTCATATGGAAATCCTCCCAGTACCGCATAAGCCCTGGCTCTAACTGTTCGCTTCCAAGGAAGCTGAAAGAATCATTCTATGAATCTGGATTTTGCTAACTGAGGGGAGGATCTTGTACCTGCTTATACAGGAGTGTCTGGAAAAAGAGGCACGGAGGACCTCCCTCAGGAGAGCACGAGATACTGTTCCGGTAACGGTAACGTGCGCAAGTTATATAAACAGTGTATGTGACGTCACTGTTGGCAAGGAGCTCAGAGGTAAGACTTGTTTTCCTACCGGTGCAGCAGTGCCCTTGCTATGCTATCGCTTTGCTTATGCGGTACTGGGAGGATTTCCATGTGAAAGATTGTCCATTAATTAAGGCTTTAAATACAAATAGAGGTTTTAAGCTTTTGAATCTGGGAACCCAGTAATAAGACCTGAGATCATGCAAATCTGCACTGGGGAGACGTCCCCTCTCTTCCTTTTGTATACACCCATCTTTATATAATGTTTGCAGTCATATTTGTTTAGAAGATTAAGACTATGGGGCCCATTTAACAAAGTCTGGCAGGCATGATTTGCTGCAGCGTATCATGTCCGCCAGACATCGCCAAATGCGGACAGCATACGCTGTCGGCTTTCAGCATTGCACAAGCAGTTCTAGTGAACTGCTTGTGCAATGCCGCCCCCTGCAGATGTGCGGCCAAGGGGTGTCAATCAACCCGATCATATTCGATCTGGTTGATTGCTGTACGCCGCTCAGAGGGCGGCAGATCCATTTAAGGAGCAGCGGTCTTAAGTAGTAAATCATCCCCTATATGCTTCATGTATGTTTTAAAGTGTTTTAAAGTGAATGTAAGTTTTAAAGCAAAAGTGCCCGGTTTCTAAAAATGTTATTAAAAACAGGGGCACTTTAATTCATCAAAATTTACATTTCACTCATTGTGAAAACATACTTACTTTTTAATCTTGACAGCTGCTCCAGCTTCCACCGGTCATCGCAAGCCATTTCTGACGTCAGAAATGAAGGATGGGTTATCCTCCAATCACGACTTCCCCACCCCTGATTCAACGCCGTGATTGGAGGAAGCCAGATTCCTTATTTTAGACCCAGGAAGAGGCTTGCGACGGGCTGAGGAAGCTGGAGCGGCTGTCAAGATTAAAAGATTAAGTGTTTTTTTTCACAACAGGAGTAAAATGTAAATTTTTATGAATTAAAGTGCCCCTGTTTTTAATCAAATTTTTAAAAACCGGGCACTTTAGCACCAAAATTGACATTGACTTTAAGCTTTTTTATTTATTGGCACAAGCTACATTTTTAATTAGTGTGAACTGATTGGAAACATTGTAAGTATATTTTTGAATGTGTCAGTTATGAGTAAAGACAACTTTTGGATTGTTTGAGAGCTTTTAATATAATACATTTATAAGTTTTGAATATCAGTAATTTTAGTTGCAATTTTCTAATCACTCTAGCTCCTTTGAAAAACACATATTCAAATCATTGTATTGTGTGAATGAATTTGACACATCACTGTTTTTGTATTTATATTTTCTATTATTATTTACTACAGAAGGTTACACACTTGTTTTGTACTCTAGTGCCTCACTACTCTGTACTACTGTGTAACATACAGGACCACTCCATTTCCTTCTCTGTACTCCCTACAGTCTCTGCTGATAGACAGATGCCTTGCACACTTGTTTTGTACTCTAGTGCCTCACTACTCTGTACTACTGTGTAACATACAGGACCACTCCATTTCCTTCTCTGTACTCCCTACAGTCTCTGCTGATAGACAGATGCCTTGCACACTTGTTTTGTACTCTAGTGCCTCACTACTCTGTACTACTGTGTAACATACAGGACCACTCCATTTCCTTCTCTGTACTCCCTACAGTCTCTGCTGATAGACAGATGCATTGCACACTTGTTTTGTACTCTAGTGCCTCACTACTCTGTACTACTGTGTAACATACAGGACCACTCCATTTCCTTCTCTGTACTCCCTACAGTCTCTGCTGATAGACAGATGCATTGCACACTTGTTTTGTACTCTAGTGCCTCACTACTCTGTACTACTGTGTAACATACAGGACCACTCCATTTCCTTCTCTGTACTCCCTACAGTCTCTGCTGATAGACAGATGCCTTGCACACTTGTTTTGTACTCTAGTGCCTCACTACTCTGTACTACTGTGTAACATACAGGACCACTCCATTTCCTTCTCTGTACTCCCTACAGTCTCTGCTGATAGACAGATGCATTGCACACTTGTTTTGTACTCTAGTGCCTCACTACTCTGTACTACTGTGTAACATACAGGACCACTCCATTTCCTTCTCTGTACTCCCTACAGTCTCTGCTGATAGACAGATGCATTGCACACTTGTTTTGTACTCTAGTGCCTCACTACTCTGTACTACTGTGTAACATACAGGACCACTCCATTTCCTTCTCTGTACTCCCTACAGTCTCTGCTGATAAACAGATGCATTGCACACTTGTTTTGTACTCTAGTGCCTCACTACTCTGTACTACTGTGTAACATACAGGACCACTCCATTTCCTTCTCTGTACTCCCTACAGTCTCTGCTGATAGACAGATGCCTTGCACACTTGTTTTGTACTCTAGTGCCTCACTACTCTGTACTACTGTGTAACATACAGGACCACTCCATTTCCTTCTCTGTACTCCCTACAGTCTCTGCTGATAGACAGATGCCTTGCACACTTGTTTTGTACTCTAGTGCCTCACTATTCTGTACTACTGTGTAACATACAGGACCACTCCATTTCCTTCTCTGTACTCCATACAGTCTCTGCTGATAGACAGATGCATTGCACACTTGTTTTGTACTCTAGTGCCTCACTACTCTGTACTACTGTGTAACATACAGGACCACTCCATTTCCTTCTCTGTACTCCCTACAGTCTCTGCTGATAGACAGATGCATTGCACACTTGTTTTGTACTCTAGTGCCTCACTACTCTGTACTACTGTGTAACATACAGGACCACTCCATTTCCTTCTCTGTACTCCCTACAGTCTCTGCTGATAGACAGATGCCTTGCACACTTGTTTTGTACTCTAGTGCCTCACTACTCTGTACTACTGTGTAACATACAGGACCACTCCATTTCCTTCTCTGTACTCCCTACAGTCTCTGCTGATAGACAGATGCATTGCACACTTGTTTTGTACTCTAGTGCCTCACTACTCTGTACTACTGTGTAACATACAGGACCACTCCATTTCCTTCTCTGTACTCCCTACAGTCTCTGCTGATAGACAGATGCATTGCACACTTGTTTTGTACTCTAGTGCCTCACTACTCTGTACTACTGTGTAACATACAGGACCACTCCATTTCCTTCTCTGTACTCCCTACAGTCTCTGCTGATAGACAGATGCATTGCACACTTGCTGCATCAGAGTGTTTGTATTATCTGTGAGCCTAGTGCACACCAGCTAGTTCTGATTTCATTTGTGGTCTGGCACAGAACTGGTGCTTATTGTGTCACATTATACAGTATATATATGTATTATATGTATATGAGAAGGCAAGATATTACTGCACTGTTGTATCTGAGGAGAGAGAGGTGACTGTCCCTTTTTGCAGTGTGTACTTACTGTAGACCATCGTCATTAACCCAAACATTCCCCTACACAGTGTGCTGGACAGCACTAAATCTCAATTCTGATGCGTATTAAGCCTCACTCATTACTTTCTCTCTTCCTCAGGGACCCTTCATGTGTTGGTCAAAAGCTGAGAAATTGCTCAAGACAAAGAAGTGACTTAGACTGGGGTTATCTATCATTTGGTGACAACTGTCTCTGAAGCCATCAATGAAGCGACTAATGGAGCAATCCCTCAAAAAGCCCAGTGGGCTCTCGGTGCAAGACAGAAGCTGCTGGCCTACTTGGGCTGATAGAAATAAAATAAACTCTCGAGGGAAATACAACTCACTGTGAAAGAAAATGTTTGAGGTTTAGTTATAGGGTAGGAGGCAGCAATTGGTTTTATGACACATTTGGGACATTGGTAAGTACAAAATCAGACGCTCACACACTCCCAGCTTCTGGGATCTCTTCTGCATCCCACAGAGAAAAGTATTTACTGCAGGTTGTGATCAATAACAATAACACAATTTGGCTGGATAAACTGTTTCTAAACAAATGTCCAAGATGCTTTTTTTATAAATTAAAGGGACCATAAAGTGAAAATAAAATGTTTATGAATCTGGCAGTGCAGCAGTTTTTAACAAGTTTCTAATTGACTTCTATTATCTTGCTTCATTCTCTTGATATCCTTTGTAGAAAGAGCAGCAATGCACTAGTGAGAGCTAGCTGAACACATCAGGTGAGTCTGTGACAAGAGGCATATATGTGCAGTCGCCAATCAGCAGCTAGCTCCCAGTACTGAGTTGCGACTCCTGAACATACCTAGGTATGCTTTTCAACAAATGATGCCAAGTGAACAAAGTAAATTAGATAATAGAAGCAACTTGGAATGCTATTTAAAATGTCACATTCTATCTGAATCATGTTTAAATATAATTTTACTGTCCCTTTAACCTTTATTTTACCTCATATGCTGGGAGTCAAGTAACGGCATATCATGTAACCGTGCGCTATAGACAGAGGAATCGTACGTGCGTTATACACAAAGGAATCGTACGTGCGCTATAGACAGAGGAATCGTACGTTCGCTATAGACAGTGCACTATAGACAAAGGAATCGTATGTGCGCTGTAGACATAGGAATCATATGTGCGCTATAGACAGAGGAATCGTATGTGCGCTATAGACAGAGGAATCGTATGTGCGCTATAGACAGAGGAATCGTATGCTGGGAGTAAAATAAAAGCACATCATGTAAACGTGCGCTATAGACAGAGGAATTATACGCTGGGAGTAAAATAACAGCACATCATGTAACCGTGCGCTATAGACAGAGGAATTATACGCTGGGAGTAAAATAACAGCACATCATATAACCGTGCACTATAGACAGAGGAATTGTACGCTGGGAGTAAAATAATAGCACATCATGTAACCGTGCGCTATAGACAGAGGAATCCTACGCTGGGAGTAAAATAACAGCACATCATGTAACCGCGCACTATAGGCAGAGGAATCGTATGCTGGGAGTAAAAAACACAGCCTCCGACGAAGAAGTAAGTTGTAAACTTCGAAACGCGTAAGGTGTTAATAGAAGTGTGGCAGTGCAGTTTTCACATACTTTGCTTTGTGACCGGCTACTGAGGATCATTTTACGCAAGTGACTCATGTATATATATTTGTTTTTTAAAGTTCTAACGCTCATTACTTATTGCTAGGGCTCTTAGGCCCACTGCAGCACATATTTTCGTCCTTTGGGCGGCCTGTTTGAACTACACCTTGTTGCATCAATATTAGCCAGCCAGTTGCACTTTGGTGCAAAATATCTATACAGTACATGTAAAGGGTGCTCTGTTCTAAAAACTTACTTGGGCTCCCCTATTCCTGGAACATTGTTTAGTATTCAGAATTTGGGATACAGCATTCTGAAACAAACCACCTACCTTGTATTTCACCATTATCACCTGTGTGATTTACCGGCTAAGTGTTTACATCATTTTATGTGCCAAAAGCGTACCTCATCACGGATTGAGGGTTTTACTTGTGAGTGTATATCTTACCACAATTGCTCTGAATAAATTGAATGCTTATACAGTATCACGCTATGTATTCTTCTCTTTTTTCTATATCTACCTGAGAAACTGAGGACCAGAGAACACTATCTGAAGTACCATACTCCGGAGAGACATTAGGCTCAAGCTTCATTTACTCTGGAAGTTTCCACAAGACAAAGACCATACACAAGTTTGCAGGGAAGGACCCTAGGACAACCCGTTCCCAAGACTACAACTCTGAGGCACTCCAACTTGCCAAGTTAAGAAGGGACGGCCTATACTCCTTACATTATCATTCCTTACCTCATATGATTGAGGTATTTTCCGGTAAGGAGACATCCTTCTACTTACTATACCTTTAACTTGACTCCTGCACCAACGTGGAATATATTCAAGATTTTTTTTAACTATTTCTCAATAATTCTTAGATTTACTATTTGACTCCTTATTATAATTTTGTACTTATATCTGTAACCTTATTTGTATTTAGTTGCGCTGAATAACCAAGATTTGCTCTCTTTTTTCCATATTTTACCTACTGTGCTAGGGGTACACTCAATCATTGGTTCACGCTGCACAATACTACCAGTCACAGCCAATTAGATATCTCCATACACAGATCTCTATAAACCCGTTGAACCCAGATATCTATCTAGAGTCAAACTATAGATAAGATCTTATAGAGCGCTGGTCACTTCTGTATTTGGGAGTAAAATAAAAGCAAATTATTTAACCGTGCACTATAGACAGAGAAATCGTATGCTGGGAGTAAAATAAAAGCACATTATTGAACCGTGCGCTATAGACAGAAGAATCGTACGCTGTGAGTAAAATAAAAGCACATCATGTAACCGTGCGCTATAGACAGAGGAATCGTACGCTGTGAGTAAAATAAACGCCCTTTATGTAACCGTGCGCTATAGACAGAGGAATCGTACGCTGGGAGTAAATAAAAACACATTATGTAACCGTGCACTATAGACAGAGGAATCGTATGCTGGGAGTAAAATAAAGGCACATCATGTAACTGTGCGCTATAGACAGAGGAATCGTACGCTGGGAGTAAAATAACAGCACATTACGTAACCGTGAGCTATAGACAGAGGAATCGTACGCTGGGAGTAAAATAACAGCACATCATGTAACCGTGCGCTATAGACAGAGGAATCGTACGCTGGGAGTAAAATAACAGCACATCATGTAACCGTGCGCTATAGACAGAGGAATCGTACGCTGGGGGTAAAATAACAGCACATTACGTAACCGTTCGCTATAGACAGAGGAATCGTACGCTGGGAGTAAAATAACAGCACATTATGTAACCGTGCGCTATAGACAGAGGAATCGTACGCTGGGAGTAAAATAAAAGCACATCATGTAACCGTGCGCTATAGACAGAGGAATCGTACGCTGGGAGTAAAATAAAAGCACATCATGTAACCGTGCGCTATAGACAGAGGAATCGTACGCTGGGAGTAAAATAAAAGCACATTATGTAACCGTGCTCTATAGACAGAGGAATGTTACCCTGGGAGTAAAATAAAGGCACATTATGTAACCGTGCGCTATAGACAGAGGAATCATACGTTGGGAGTAAAATAAAAGCACATCATGCAACCGTGCACTATAGACAGAGGAATCGTACGCTGGGAGTAAAATAAACGCGCATTATGTAACTGTGCCCTATAGACAGAGGAATCGTATGCTGGGAGTAAAATAAAAGCACATTATGTAACCGTGCGCTATAGACAGAGGAATCGTATGCTGGGAGTAAAATAAATGCACATTATGTAACCGTGCACTATAGACAGAGGAATCGTACGCTGGGAGTAAAATAAAAGCACATTATGTAACCGTGCGCTATAGACAGAGGAATCGTACGCTGGGAGTAAAATAAATGCACATTATGTAACCGTGCGCTATAGACAGAGGAATCGTATGCTGGGAGTAAAATAAATGCACATTATGTAACCGTGCACTATAGACAGAGGAATCGTACGCTGGGAGTAAAATAAAAGCACATTATGTAACCGTGCGCTATAGACAGAGGAATCGTACGCTGGGAGTAAAATAAATGCACATTATGTAACCGTGCGCTATAGACAGAGGAATCGTAAGCTGGGAGTAAAATAACAGCACATCATGTAACCGTGCACTATAGACAGAGGAATCGTACGCTGGGAGTAAAATAACAGCACATCATGTAACCGTGCGCTATAGACAGAGGAATCGTACGCTGGGAGTAAAATAACAGCACATTATGTAACCGTGCGCTATAGACAGAGGAATCGTACGTTGGGAGTAAAATAAAAGCACATCATGTAACCGTGCACTATAGACAGAGGAATCGTACGCTGGGAGTAAAATAACAGCACATCATGTAACCGTGCGCTATAGACAGAGGAATCGTATGCTGGGAGTAAAATAAATGCTCATTATGTAACCGTGCGCTATAGACAGAGGAATCGTATGCTGGGAATAAAATAAATGCACATCATGTAACCGTGAACTATAGACAGAGGAATCGTACGCTGGGAGTAAAATAAACGCACATTATGTAACTGTGCACTATAGACAGAGGAATCGTATGCTGGGAGTAAAATAAAAGCACATTACGTAACCGTGCGCTATAGACAGAGGAATCGTATGCTGGGAGTAAAATAAATGCACATCTTGTAACCGTGCGCTATAGACAGAGGAATCGTACGCTGGGAGTAAAATAACAGCACATTATGTAACCGTGCGCTATAGACAGAGGAATCGTATGCTGGGAGTAAAATAAAAGCACATCATGTAACCGTGCCCTATAGACAGAGGAATCGTACGCTGGGAGTAAAATAAATGCACATTATGTAACTGTGCGCTATAGACAGAGGAATCGTACGCTGGGAGTAAAATAAAAGCACATTATGTAACCGTGCGTTATAGACAGAGGAATCGTACGCTGGGAGTAAAATAAATGCACATTATGTAACCGTGCGCTATAGACAGAGGAATCGTATGTTGGGAGTAAAATAAAAGCACATCATGTAACCGTGCTCTATAGACAGAGGAATCGTATGCTGGGAGTAAAATAAACGCCCTTTATGTAACCGTGCGCTATAGACAGAGGAATCATATACTGGGAGTAAAATAAATGCACATTATGTAACCGTGCACTATAGACAGAGGAATCGTACGCTGGGAGTAAAATAAACGCCCTTTATGTAACCGTGCGCTGTAGACAGAGGAATCGTATACTGGGAGTAAAATAAATAAACATTATGTAACCGTGCGCTATAGACAGAGGAATCGTACGCTGGGAGTAAAATAAACACCCTTTATGTAACCGTGCGCTATAGAAAGAGGAATCGTATACTGGGAGTAAAAAAAAAGAACATCATGTAACCGTGCGCTATAGACAGAGGAATCGTACGCTGGGAGTAAAATAAATGCACATCATGTAACCGTGTGCAATAGACAGAGGAATCGTACGCTGGGAGTAAAATAAAAGCACATTATGTAACTGTGCCCTATAGACAGAGGAATCGTACGATGGGAGTAAAATAACAGCACATCATGTAACCGTGCGCTATAGACAGAGGAATCGTATGCTGGGAGTAAAATAACAGCACATTATGTAACCGTGCTCTATAGATAGAGGAATCATACGCTGGGAGTAAAATAACAGCACATTATGTAACCGTGCACTATAGACAGAGGAATCGTACGCTGGGAGTAAAATAAAAGCACATCATGTAACCGTGCGCTATAGACAGAGGAATCGTATGCTGGGAGTAAAATAAAAGCACATCATGTAACCGTGTGCAATAGACACAGGAATCGTACGCTGGGAGTAAAATAAATGCACATCATGTAACCGTGCGCTATAGACAGAGGAATCGTACGCTGGGAGTAAAATAAAAGCACATTATGTAACCGTGCGTTATAGACAGAGGAATCGTATGCTGGGAGTAAAATAAATGCACATTATGTAACCGTGCGCTATAGACAGAGGAATCGTACGCTGGGGGTAAAATAACAGCACATCATGTAACCGTGCGCTATAGACAGAGGAATCGTATGCTGGGAGTAAAATAAAAGCACATCATGTAACCGTGCACTATAGACAGAGGAATCATACGCTGGGAGTAAAATAAAAGCACATTATGTAACCGTGCACTATAGACAGAGGAATGGTATGCTGGCAGTAAAATAGCAGCACATTATGTAACCGTGCGCTATAGACAGAGGAATCGTACGCTGGGAGTAAAATAAAAGCACATTATTTAACCGTGCACTATAGACAGAGGAATCGTATGCTGACAGTAAAATAACAGCACATTATGTAACCGTGCGCTATAGACAGAGGAATCGTACGCTGGGAGTAAAATAAAAGCACATTATTTAACCGTGCGCTATAGACAGAGGAATCGTATGCTGACAGTAAAATAACAGCACATTATGTAACCGTGCGCTATAGACAGAGGAATCGTACGCTGGGAGTAAAATAACAGCACATTATGTAACCGTGCACTATAGACAGAGGAATCCTATGCTGGGAGTAAAATAACAGCACATTATGTAACCGTGCGTTATAGACAGAGGAATCATATGCTGGCAGTAAAATAAAAGCACATTATGTAACTGTGCGCTGTAGACAGAGGAATCTTACGCTGGGAGTAAAATAAAGGCACATTATGTAACCGTGCGCTATAGACAGAGGAATCGTACGTTGGGAGTAAAATAAAAGCACATTATGTAACCGTGCGCTATAGACAGAGGAATCGTATGCTGGGAGTAAAATAAAAGCACATCATGTAACCGTGCGCTATAGACAGAGGAATCGTACGCTGGGAGTAAAATAACAGCACATTATGTAACCGTGCGTTATAGACAGAGGAATCGTACGCTGGGAGTAAAATAACAGCACATCATGTAACCGTGCGTTATAGACAGAGGAATCGTACGCTGGGAGTAAAATAAAAGCACATCATGTAACCGTGCTTTATAGACAGAGGAATGGTACGCTGGGAGTAAAATAACAGCACCTTATGTAACCGTGCATTATAGACAGAGGAATCGTACGCTGGGAGTAAAATAACAGCACATCATGTAACCGTGCGTTATAGACAGAGGAATCATACGCTGGTAGTAAAATAAAAGCACATCATGTAACCGTGCGCTATAGACAGAGGAATCGAATGCTGGCAGTAAAATAAAAGCACATCATGTAACCGTGCGTTATAGACAGAGGAATCGTATGCTGGGAGTAAAATAAAAGCACATTATGTAACCGTGCACTATAGACAGAGGAATCGTACGCTGGGAGTAAAATAACAGCACATCATGTAACCGTGCGTTATAGACAGAGGAATCGTATGCTGGCAGTAAAATAAAAGCACATTATGTAACCGTGCGTTATAGACAGAGGAATCGTATGCTGGGAGTAAAATAAAAGCACATTATGTAACCGTGCCTTATAGACAGAGGAATCGTACGCTGGGAGTAAAATAAATGCACATCATGTAACCGTGCACTATAGACAGAGGAATCGTACGCTGGGAGTAAAATAAAAGCAGATTATGTAACCGTGCTCTATAGATAGAGGAATCATACTCTGGCAGTAAAATAACAGCACATTATGTAACCGTGCGCTATAGACAGAGGAATCGTATGCTGGGAGTAAAATAAACGCCCTTTATGTAACCGTGCGCTATAGACAGAGGAATCGTATACTGGGAGTAAAATAAAAGCACATTATGTAACCGTGCTCTATAGACAGATGAATCGTATACTGGGAGTAAAATAACAGCACATCATGTAACCGTGCGCTATAGACAGAGGAATTGTACGCTGGCAGTAAAATAACAGCACATTATGTAACCGTGCACTATAGACAGAGGAATCGTATGCTGGGAGTAAAATAAACGCCCTTTATGTAACCGTGCGCTATAGACAGAGGAATCGTATGCTGGGAGTAAAATAAACGCCCTTTATGTAACCGTGCGCTATAGACAGAGGAATCGTACGTTGGGAGTAAAATAAAAGCACATTATGTAACCGTGCGCTATAGACAGAGGAATTGTACGCTGGGAGTAAAATAAACGCACATTATGTAACCGTGCGCTATAGACAGAGGAATCGTATGCTGGGAGTAAAATAAACGCCCTTTATGTAACCGTGCGCTATAGACAGAGGAATCGTACGCTGGGGGTAAAATAACAGCACATTATGTAACCGTGCGCTATAGACAGAGGTATCGTATGCTGGGAGTAAAATAAACGCCCTTTATGTAACCGTGCGCTATAGACAGAGGAATCGTACACTGCTGGTAAAATAACAGCACATCATGTAACCGTGCGCTATAGACAGAGGAATCGTACGCTGGGGGTAAAATAACTTTACATCATGTATCCGTGCGCTATAGACAGAGGAATCGTACGCTGGGAGTAAAATAACAGCACATTATGTAACCGTGCGCTATAGACAGAGGAATCGTACGCTGGGAGTAAAATAACAGCACATTATGTAACTGTGCCCTATAGACAGAGGAATCGTACGCTGGGCGTAAAATAACAGCACATTATGTAACCGTGCGCTATAGACAGAGGAATCGTACGCTGGGAGTAAAATAACAGCACATCATGTAACCGTGCGCTATAGACAGAGGAATCGTACGCTGGGAGTAAAATAACAGCACTTCATGTAACCGTGCACTATAGACAGAGGAATCATACGCTGGCAGTAAAATAAAAGCACATTATGTAACCGTGCACTATAGACAGAGGAATCGTACGCTGGGAGTAAAATAACAGCACATTATGTAACCGTGCACTATAGACAGAGGAATCGTACGCTCTGAGTAAAATGACAGCACATTATGTAACTGTGCGTTATAGACAGAGGAATCGTATGCTGGGAGTAAAATAAAAGCACATTATGTAACCGTGCTCTATAGATAGAGGAATCATACGCTGGGAGTAAAATAACAGCACATTATGTAACCGTGCGCTATAGACAGAGGAATCATACGCTGGCAGTAAAATAAAAGCACATCATGTAACCGTGCGCTATAGACAGAGGAATCGTATGCTGGGAGTAAAATAAAAGCACTTCATGTAACCGTGCGCTATAGACAGAGGAATCATACGCTGGCAGTAAAATAAAAGCACATTACGTAACCGTGAGCTATACACAGAGGAATCGTACGCTGGGAGTAAAATGACAGCACATCATGTAACCGTGCACTATAGACAGAGGAATCGTACGCTGGGAGTAAAATAACAGCACATTATGTAACCGTGCACTATAGACAGAGGAATCGTACGCTGGGAGTAAAATAAATGCACATCATGTAACCGTGCGCTATAGACAGAGGAATCGTACGCTGGGAGTAAAATAACAGCACATTATGTAACCGTGCACTATAGACAGAGGAATCATACGCTGGGAGTAAAATAACAGCATATCATGTAACCGTGCACTATAGACAGAGGAATCGTACGCTGGCAGTAAAGCAAAAGCACATCATGTAACCGTGCACTATAGACAGAGGAATCGTACGCTGGGTGTAAAATAACAGCACATTATGTAACCGTGCGCTATAGACAGAGGAATCGTACGCTGGGAGTAAAATAAAGGCACATCATGTAACCGTGCGCTATAGAGAGAGGAATCGTACGCTGGGAGTAAAATAACAGCACATTATATAACCGTGCACTATAGACAGAGGAATCGTACGCTGGGAGTAAAATAAAGGCACATCATGTAACCGTGCACTATAGACAGAGGAATCGTATGCTGGGAGTAAAATAACAGCACATTATGTAACCATGCACTATAGACAGAGGAATCGTACGCTGGGAGTAAAATAACAGCACATTATGTAACCGTGCACTATAGACAGAGGAATCGTACGCTGGGATTAAAGTAACAGCACATTATGTAACCGTGCACTATAGACAGAGGAATCGTACTCTGGGAGTAAAATAAAAGCACATTATGTAACCGTGCGTTATAGACAGAGGAATCGTATACTGGGAGTAAAATAAAAGAACATCATGTAACCGTGCTCTATAGACAGAGGAATCGTATGCTGGGAGTAAAATAAACGCCCTTTATGTAACCGTGCGCTATAGACAGAGGAATCGTACGTTGGGAGTAAAATAAAAGCACATTATGTAACCGTGCGCTATAGACAGAGGAATTGTACGCTGGGAGTAAAATAAACGCACAATATGTAACCGTGCGCTATAGACAGAGGAATCATATGCTGGGAGTAAAATAAACGCCCTTTATGTAACCGTGCGCTATAGACAGAGGAATCGTACGCTGGGGGTAAAATAACAGCACATTATGTAACCGTGCGCTATAGACAGAGGAATCGTATGCTGGGAGTAAAATAAACGCCCTTTATGTAACCGTGCGCTATAGACAGAGGAATCGTACACTGGGGGTAAAATAACAGCACATCATGTAACCGTGCGCTATAGACAGAGGAATCGTACGCTGGGAGTAAAATAAAGGCACATTATGTAACCGTGCGCTATAGACAGAGGAATCGTATGCTGGGGGTAAAATAACTTCACATCATGTAACCGTGCGCTATAGACAGAGGAATCGTACGCTGGGATTAAAGTAACAGCACATTATGTAACCGTGCACTATAGACAGAGGAATCGTACTCTGGGAGTAAAATAAAAGCACATTATGTAACCGTGCGTTATAGACAGAGGAATCGTATACTGGGAGTAAAATAAAAGAACATCATGTAACCGTGCTCTATAGACAGAGGAATCGTATGCTGGGAGTAAAATAAACGCCCTTTATGTAACCGTGCGCTATAGACAGAGGAATCGTACGTTGGGAGTAAAATAAAAGCACATTATGTAACCGTGCGCTATAGACAGAGGAATTGTACGCTGGGAGTAAAATAAACGCACAATATGTAACCGTGCGCTATAGACAGAGGAATCATATGCTGGGAGTAAAATAAACGCCCTTTATGTAACCGTGCGCTATAGACAGAGGAATCGTACGCTGGGGGTAAAATAACAGCACATTATGTAACCGTGCGCTATAGACAGAGGAATCGTATGCTGGGAGTAAAATAAACGCCCTTTATGTAACCGTGCGCTATAGACAGAGGAATCGTACACTGGGGGTAAAATAACAGCACATCATGTAACCGTGCGCTATAGACAGAGGAATCGTACGCTGGGAGTAAAATAAAGGCACATTATGTAACCGTGCGCTATAGACAGAGGAATCGTATGCTGGGGGTAAAATAACTTCACATCATGTAACCGTGCGCTATAGACAGAGGAATCGTATGCTGGCAGTAAAATAACAGCACATTATGTAACCGTGCGCTATAGACAGAGGAATCGTACGCTGGGAGTAAAATAACAGCACATTATTTAACTGTGCGCTATAGACAGAGGAATCGTACGCTGGGAGTAAAATAACAGCACATTATGTAACTGTGCCCTATAGACAGAGGAATCGTACGCTGGGCGTAAAATAACAGCACATTATGATGTAACCGTGCACTATAGACAGAGGAATCATACGCTGGCAGTAAAATAAAAGCACATTATGTAACCGTGCACTATAGACAGAGGAATCGTACGATGGGAGTAAAATAACAGCACATCATGTAACCGTGCGCTATAGACAGAGGAATCGTACGCTGGGAGTAAAATAACAGCACATTATGTAACCGTGCGCTATAGACAGAGGAATCGTACGATGGGAGTAAAATAACAGCACATCATGTAACCGTGCGCTATAGACAGAGGAATCGTACGCTGGGAGTAAAATAACAGCACATTATGTAACCGTGCGCTATAGACAGAGGAATCATACGCTGGCAGTAAAATAAAAGCACATCATGTAACCGTGCGCTATAGACAGAGGAATCATACGTTGGGAGTAAAATAAAAGCACATTATGTAACCGTGCTCTATAGATAGAGGAATCATACGCTGGCAGTAAAATAACAGCACATAATGTAACCGTGCGCTATAGACAGAGGAATCGTATGCTGGGAGTAAAATAAACGCCCTTTATGTAACCGTGCGCTATAGACAGAGGAATCGTACGCTGGGAGTAAAATAACAGCACATCATGTAACCGTGCACTATAGACAGAGGAATCGTATACTGGGAGTAAAATAAAAGCACATCATGTAACCGTGCGCTATAGACAGAGGAATCGTATGCTGGGAGTAAAATAACAGCACATCATGTAACCGTGCACTATAGACAGAGGAATCGTATGCTGGGAGTAAAATAACAGCACATTATGTAACCGTGCGCTATAGACAGAGGAATCGTACGCTGGGATTAAAGTAACAACACATTATGTAACCGTGCGTTATAGACAGAGGAATCGTACGCTGGGAGTAAAATAAATGCACATCATGTAACCGTGCGCTATAGACAGAGGAATCGTACGCTGGGATTAAAGTAACAGCACATTATGTAACCGTGCGTTATAGACAGAGGAATCGTACGCTGGGAGTAAAATAACAGCACATCATGTAACCGTGCGCTATAGACAGAGGAATCGTATGCTGGGATTAAAATAAAAGCACATCATGTAACCGTGCGCTATAGACAGAGGAATCGTACGCTGGGAGTAAAATAACAGCACATTATGTAACCGTGCGCTATAGACAGAGGAATCATATGCTGGCAGTAAAATAAAAGCACATTACGTAACCGTGCACTATAGACAGAGGAATTGTACGCTGGCAGTAAAGCAAAAACACATCATGTAACCGTGCGCTATAGACAGAGGAATCGTACGCTGGGAGTAAAATAACAGCACATTATGTAACCGTGCGCTATAGACAGAGGAATCGTACGATGGGAGTAAAATAACAGCACATCATGTAACCGTGCGCTATAGACAGAGGAATCGTACGCTGGGAGTAAAATAACAGCACATTATGTAACCGTGCGCTATAGACAGAGGAATCATATGCTGGCAGTAAAATAAAAGCACATCATGTAACCGTGCGCTATAGACAGAGGAATCGCATGCTGGGAATAAAATAACAGCACATTATGTAACCGTGCGCTATAGACAGAGGAATCGTACGCTGGGAGTAAAATAACAGCACATCATGTAACCGTGCCCTATAGACAGAGGAATCGTACGCTGGGAGTAAAATAACAGCACATTATGTAACCGTGCGCTATAGACAGAGGAATCATACGCTGGCAGTAAAATAACAGCACATTATGTAACCGTGCGTTATAGACAGAGGAATCGTACGCTGGGAGTAAAATAACAGCACATCATGTAACCGTGCGCTATAGACAGAGGAATCGTATGCTGGGAGTAAAATAAAAGCACATCATGTAACCGTGCGCTATAGACAGAGGAATCATACGCTGGCAGTAAAATAAAAGCACATTACGTAACCGTGCACTATAGACAAAGGAATTGTACGCTGGCAGCAAAGCAAAAGCACATCATGTAACCGTGCGCTATAGACAGAGGAATCGTACGCTGGCAGTAAAGCAAAAGCACATCATGTAACCGTGCGCTATAGACAGAGGAATCGTACGCGGGGCGTAAAATAACAGCACATCATGTAACCGTGCACTATAGACAGAGGAATCGTACGCTGGGAGTAAAATAACAGCAAATTATGTAACCGTGCACTATAGACAGAGGAATCGTATGCTGGGAGTAAAATAACAGCACATTATGTAACCGTGCACTATAGACAGAGGAATCGTACTCTGGGAGTAAAATAAAAGCACATTATGTAACCATGCGTTATAGACAGAGGAATGGTACGCTGGGAGTAAAATAAACGCACATTATGTAACCGTGCGCTATAGACAGAGGAATCGTACACTGGGAGTAAAATAACAGCACATCATGTAACCGTGCGCTATAGACAGAGGAATCGTACGCTGGGAGTAAAATAACAGCACATTATGTAACCGTGCTCTATAGATAGAGGAATCGTATGCTGGGACCAAAAAAAAAAACAACACCTCGTCACCACCAATGTTTTTGCACCTTCTGTATCTCACAGTAATAATCCTTACTCCTCATGCAGTGGATCCAAGAGCAAAACACTGTAGAAAACAAATATTTGGAATAAAATCACAAATTGCCACCAGTACAAGAAGCGCTTTATTATTTCAGCATTTCAGGCTTTTATGTCTTTAGTTTTAATCTGTGGATTCTACACGTTTTACGTCTCAAGCCTCAGACAGATTAATTTGTTGTTCTCTGTGTGTGCTGTACATAATAGAGTCCTAAAAACATAACAAACTTCTGTAACATACAGTAAGTTCTGCCAGATAAGTCAAAAGAAAAAAATACTTCCAGCCGCCACACATTCTGAGAATGTTCCCAGTTTGCCATTCTCTTATCTCTTTTGCCACAACCACTGACCACACCCCAACTCTGCCCACAGTTAAAGGGTGGGGTGATGTCCCCAGGTCATGTCCTGCCCCACAGGCCTGCTGATTGAAGAACTCTTAGGGCACCTGGTACTAACCGTTGGGGTGTAGTCTGGGTTGGATCCACCCATGCCTAAAACCGGGGCCTGACCTCTAGCTGTATGGGGATTGACAAGGCCTTATATGCCGCCAACTCTATTTATGTGACTTCAAGAAAAGTCGTAGCTGATTAGTTATAATTATTTGTTAAATAAACGCAACCAGATAAAATATAAATATATATAATATTTATATAGTTACTATTAGTTCAGTTCAATTGTTAAAAGGGGTGGAAGGTCACCAATAGCCCTTAAAGGGACACTAAACCCAATTTTTTTTCTTTCATGATTCAGATAGAGCATGTCATTTTAAGCAACTTTCTAATTTGCTCCTATTATCAATTTTTCTTCATTCTCTTGCTATCTTTATTTAAAAAGCAGGAATGTGATGCATAGGAGCCAGACCATTTTTGGTTGAGAACCTAGGTTATGCTTGCTTATTGGTGGGTAAATGTTAGCTTCCAATAAGCAAGCGCTATCCATGGTGCTGAACCTAAAATGGGCTTGCTGCTAAGATTTACATTCCAGCTTTTAAAATAAAGATAGCAAGAGAATGAAGAAAAATTAATTATAGGAGTAAATTAGAAAGTTGCTTAAAATGTAATGATCTATCTGAATCATGAAAGAAAAAAATTTGGGTTGAGTGTCCCTTTAAGTCTTTTGGGATCAACTTAGGAGAACTCGCCTCTTTTTATAAAAAAAAAGGTTCCAAAATGGCATTAACCAATTACCTAATCAATATTTATTTTTTTCTTTATTAAAGGGATAGGAAAACCATACATTTCCTTTGGTGATTCAGACAGAACAAACCATCTTAAAATGTTTCCAATTTAATTATATTATAAAATGTGCTTCATTTCCATAATATTCTGTGTTGAAGAGATACCTAGGTAGCCTCTGGAGAACTAAATGGTAGGAAATAGCGCTGCCCTCTAGTGTTCTTGCAAATGTTTAATATTCTTGCAAAACTGCTGCCGTATAGTGCTCCAGAAATGGGCCAGCTCTTAAAGGGACACTGAACCCAAATTTTTTCTTTCGTCATTCAGATAGAGCATGTAATTTTAAACAACTTTCTAATTTACTCCTATTATCAATTTTTCTTTATTCTCTTGCTTTCTTTATTTGAAAAAGAAGGCATCTAAGCAATTTTTTGGTTCAGTACCATGGAAAGCACTTGTTTATTAGTGGATGAATTTATCCACCAATCAGCAAGAACAACACAGTGTGTTCACCAAAAATGGGCCGGCATCTAAACTTACATTCTTGCATTTCAAACAAAAATGCCAAGAGAATGAAACGAATTTGATAATAGGAGTAAATTAGAAAGTTGCTTAAAATTGCATGCTCTATCTAAATCACGACAGAAAAAATTTGGGTTCAGTGTCCCTTTAAGCTTGTGTCCCTGCTTTTTAACAAAAGATACCAAGAGAATGAAGAAACACTCAGGTAGATTATGAGTTATGCTCGCTATAGGGAATTTAACCCCTTAATGACAACTGACGTACCAGGTACGTCATGCATTAACAAGCAGTTAATGACAATGGACGTACCTGGTACGTCAGTTGTCAAACAGAGTGCTGGAAGCAATCACAATCGCTTCCAGCAGCTCTGAGGGTATTGCAGTGATGCCTCGATATGGAGGCATCCTGCAATACCACTTTACAAGACTCCGATGCAGAGAGAGCCACTCTGTGGCCCTCTCTGCACCGGTAGTGATGGTGCCGATGGTGCCTTTGTCTGGTGGGAGGAGGGAGCGTGTGTGCGCATGTGCACGATGCGCGCGTGCACGGGTGTGCGTGTGAACGTGGGCGCGCGTGCACGTGCCCGTGCACATGCGCACATTAGCCACACTGACACCAATGAAAAAGGAAGGGGAAAAAAAGTTTTTTTGTTTTTTTTTTACATTTAAAAGGATCTGGGAGGGGGAGGGGGTATTGTGGGGAGGCTGCTACACTACAGAAATAATTAAGCATACAAATAAAAGTTATAAATAACATTAAAATAGTTTGGTTTGTGGGGCCAAACTGGGTACTGGCAGACAGCTGCCAGTACCCAAGATGGGGGTAATTAGGTAGGGGAGAGGGTTAGAGAGCTGGAGGGGGGATCAGGGAGGTTGGTGCTAAGGCAGGGGTCCATCACAACAAAAATATTTTATAATTTTTATTTAAAAAAAAAAAAAACCTCTTTTATTTAGTACTGGCAGACTTTCTGCCAGTACTTAAGATGGCGGTAACAATTGTGGGGTGGGGGAGGGAAGAGAGCTGTTTGGGAGGGATCAGGGGGTGGGATGTGTCAGGTGGGAGGCTGATCTCTAAAATTAAGCCTGCAAGCTCCCTACAAGCTACCTAATTTAACCCCTTCACTGCTGGGCATAATTCACGTGTGGTGCTCAGCAGCATTTAGCGGCCTTCTAATTACCAAAAAGCAACGCCAAAGCCATATAAGTCTGCTATTTCTGAACAAAGGGGATCCCAGAGAAGCTTTTACAACAATTTCTGCCATAATTGCACAAGCTGTTTGTAAATAATTTCAGTGAGAAACCTAAAATTGTGAAAAATGTAAAGTTTTTTTTTTTTTATTTGCTCGCATTTGGCGGTGAAATGGTGGCATAAAATATACCAAAATGGGCCTAGATCAATACTTGGGGTTGTCTACTACACTACACTAAAGCTAAAATTAACCCTACAAGCTCCCTACAAGTTCCCTAATTAACCCCTTCACTCCTGGACATAATACACGTGTGGTGCGCAGCGGCATTTAGCGGCCTTCTAATTACCAAAAAGCAACCACAAAGCCATATAAGTCTGCTATTTCTGAAAAAGGGGATCCCAGAGAAGCATTTACAACCATTTGTGCCATAATTGCAGAAGCTGTTTGTAAATAATTTCAGTGGGAAACCTAAAGTTTGTGACAAATTTTTTTTATCGCATTTGGCGGTGAAATGGTGGCATGAAATATACCAAAATGGGCCTAGATCAATACTTTGGGATGTCTTCTAAAACAAAATATATACATGTCAAGGGATATTCAGGTATTCCTGGCAGATATCAGGGTTCCAAAGTAACTAGCACTAATTTTGAAAAAAAGTGGTTTGGAAATAGAAAAGTGCTACTGCCCCATAAAATTGCAAAAAAAGCTAAGAACATGTAAACATTGGGTATTTCTAAACTCAGGACAAAATTTATAAGCTATTTAGCATGGGTGTTTTTTGGTGATTGTAGATGTGTAACAGATTTTGGGGGTCAAAGTTAGAAAAAGTGTTTTTTTCCATTTTTTCCTCATATTTTATCTTTTTTTTTTTAGTAAATTATAAGATATGATGAAAATAATGGTATCTTTAGAAAGTCCATTTAATGACGAGAAAAACGGTATATAATATGTGTGGGTACAGTAAACGAGTAAGAGGAAAATTACAGCTAAACACAAACACAGCAGAAATGTAAAAATAGCCATTGTCATTAAGGGTAAGAAAATTTAAAAATGGTCCGGTCATTAAGGGGTTAACAAATGCAACAAAAGTTGTGTTATTTCCCCCTCTATAGCGCAGCCATTACAAGTTTTGAAACAGCCGGCTTGTGAGTTTGATATGGTTGCGTTGAGCTACAAACCTCACAAAATACAAGCGCTGCTTTGACATGCTCGTGCACGCTTTCCCCATAGACATCAATGGGGAGAACGGGTTAGAAAAAAACCTAACACCTGCAATTGCGGAATCAAAAGCTCCGTAACCCAGCCCCATTGATGTCTATGGGGAAACAATAGTAATGTTTAAACCTAATACCCTAACATAAACACCCCTAATCTGCTGCCCCCAACATCGCTGCCACCTACATAATGTTATTAACCCTTAATCTGCCACTCCCGATATTGCCGCCACCTAAATAAATCTATTAACCCCTAATCTGCCGCTCCCGATATCGCTGCCACTATACTAAAGTTATTAACCCCTATTCCCTCGCACCCCAATATCGCCCACACTATAATAAATCTATTAACCCCTATTCCGCCGCTAATACCCTAACATAAACACCCCTAATCTGCTGCCCCAACATCGCTGCCACCTACATAATGTTATTAACCCTTAATCTGCCACTCCCGATATTGCCGCCACCTAAATAAATCTATTAACCCCTAATCTGCCGCTCCCGATATCGCTGCCACTATACTAAAGTTATTAACCCCTATTCCCTCGCACCCCAATATCGCCCACACTATAATAAATCTATTAACCCCTATTCCGCCGCTCGCCGACATCACCGCCAATAAATAAAGCTATTAACCCCTAAACCTCTGGCCTCCCACATCACTACCACTAAATAAACCTATTAACCCCTAAACCGCCAGCCCCCCACATCGCAAAAAAATAAATTCAACTATTAACCCCTAAACACCCCCCAACTTTAACATAATTAAAATAGAGCTAAATTAAATTTACAATTATTACCTAAATAATATCTATTTAAAACTAAATACATACTTACCTGTGAAATAAATCCAAAGCTAGCTACAATATAACTAATATTGCAGCTAGCTTAGGTTTTATTTTTATTTCACAGGTAAGTTTGTATTTATTTTAACGACGTAGACTAATTAGTAAATAGTTATTAACTATTTACTAACTACCTAGTTCAAATAAATGCAAACTTACCTGTGAAATTAAACCTAACCTGCCTTACACTAAAACCCCAAAATAAAAAACCCTAATCTATAATAAACTAACAAGGGCCCTTAAAAGGGTCTTTTGTACTGCATTGCCCTAAAGATAACAGCTCTTTTCCTACAAAAGAAAAACAAACACCCCCTAACAGTATACAAACCCCCACCCTCCAAACACACAAAAAAATATAAAGTAAAACCTAATCTACCCATTGCCCTGAAAAGGGCATTTTTATGGGCATTGCCCTTAAAAGGGCATTCAGCTCTTTTTCCTGCCCTTAAAAGGGCATTCAGCTCTTTTATGAAATGCCCAACCCCTAATCTAGAAATAAGAAACCACCCCAAAATGAAAAAAAAAAACATGACACAAAATAACAAACGAATTAATAATAAAAATTATTCCTATTTGTATACCCATTTAAATAAAATAAATAAAATAAAAGAAACCTAATCTAGAATAAACTACCAATATCCCTTAAAAGGGTCTTTTGTAGGGCATTGCCCTAAAGATATCAGCTCTTTTTCTGAAAAAAAATACAAAGACCCGCTAACATTACAAACCCCGCCCCCCAAACCCACAAAATAAGGGCATTTGTATGGGTATTTTGCTGCCCTTAAAGGGGCATTCAGCTCTTTTAAGAGTGCCCACCCTAATCTAAAAAAACTCACCCCAAAAAAAACTTACAAAACCTAACACTAACCCCTCTTTAGGTTCTCACAGTTGTTGAAGTCCCACTTGAACGATCTTCATCCCGGCGGCTCCATCTTCATCCAGGCGGCATGTTCATCCAGGTGGCTCCATCTTCATCCATCGGGGGTCCGGCATCTTCTTCATTCCTGCGAAGGCAGAGCAGTGATACGCGGAGGCGGAAGTCCAGGAGAAGGTCCAAAGCAGAGGTCCAGGCGAAGGTCCAATGCGAAGGTCCAAGGCGGAGGTCAAGGTGGAGGTCCATCGATCTGACGTGGAGGTCCTCTTCATGCGATGGTCCACCGCACACTGAGTATTGAAATGCAAGGTAAGGTACTATTGCATTCCCATTGGCTGAAAAATTTGAATTGGCCAATAGGAATTAGGGCTGCTAAAATCCTATTGGCTGATTTGAACAGCCAATAGGATTTTAGCCTGGACCTCCGCCTTGGACCTCTGCCTGGACCTCCACCTTGGACCTTCTCCTGGACCTCCGCCTCCGCGCATAACCGCTCCACCTCCACAGGCATGAAGAAGATGCCGGTCCCGCAATGGATGAAGATGGAGCCACCTGAATGAAGATGCCGCATGGATGAAGATGGAGTCGCCGGGTTGAATATCGTTCAAGTGGGACTTCCACAACTGTGAGTACCTAAAGAGGGGTTAGTGTTAGGTTTTTTTAAGGTTTTTTTGGGGTGAGGTTTTTTTTTAGATTAGGGTGGGCACACTTAAACGAGCTGAATGCCCTTTTAAGGGCAACAAAAGAGCTGAATGCACTTTTCAGGGCAATGGGTAGAAGAGGTTTTTTATGTAGTTTTTTTTTATTTTGTGGGTTTGGGGGGTGGGGGTTTGTAATGTTAGTGGGTCTTTGTATTTTTTTCAGAAAAAGAGCTGATATCTTTAGGTCAATGCCCTATAAATGGCCATTTTAAGGGCTATTGGTAGTTTATTCTAGATTAGGTTTCTTTTATTTTGGAGGAGGGGTTTAAAATGGGTATTAGAATAGGAATATTTTTTATTATTTTGGATAATTCGTTTGTTATTTTGTGTAATGTTTTTGTTTTTGTTTTGGGGTGGGTTTTTATTTTTAGATTAGGGGTTGGGCATTTCATAAAAGAGCTGCATGCCCTTTAAAGGGCAATGCCCATACAAATGCCCTTTTCAGGGCACTTGGTAGATTAGGTTTTACTTTATTTATATTATGTGTGTTTGGGGGGTGGGGGTTTGTATACTGTTAGGGGGGGGTTTGTTTTTCTTTTGTAGGAAAATAACTGATATCTTTAGGGCAATGCCCTACAAATGTCCCTTTTTATTATAGATTAGGGGTTTTTTATTTTAGGATGGGTTTTTAATTTTTTTAAAAGGGTATTTTAACCTGCCTTACACTTAAACCTACCATTACAAAAAATAACAATAGAAATTATCCAAAATAATACAAATTATTCCTATTCTCATAGGAATAATTTGTATTATTTTGGATAATTTCTTTTGTTATTTTTTGTAATGGTAGTTGTTTTTTTAATTTGTAGGAATAATTTGTATTATTTTGGATAATTTATTTTGTTATTTTTTGTAATGGTAGTTGTTTTTTTTTAATTTGTAGGAATAATTTGTATTATTTTGGATAATTTATTTTGTTATTTTTTGTAATGGTAGGTTTAAGTGTAAGGCAGGTTAGGTTTTATTTCACAGGTATGTTTTTATTTATTTTAACTAGGTAGCTAGTAAATAGTTAATAACTATTTACTAACTAGTCTCCCTAGTTAAAATAAATACAAACTTAGCTGTGAAATAAAAAATAAAACCTAAGCTAGCTTCAATATAACTATTAGTTATATTGTAGCTAGCTTAGGTTTTATTTCACAGGTAAGTAAGTATTTAGTTTTAACTAGGTATTATTTAGTTAATCATTGTACATTTAATTTGGATCTAATTTAATTATGTTAAAGTAAGGGGGTGTTAGGTTTAGGGTTAGTTTTGGGTAAGGGTTAATAGTTTAATTTAGGTTGTTGCGATGTGGGGAGCTGGCGGTTTAGGTGTTAATAGGTCTATTTAGTGGTAGCGATATGAGAGGCCAGAGGTTTAGGGGTTAATAACTTTATTTAGTGGCAGCGATGTCAGGGAGCGGAGGAATAGGGGTTAATATCTTTATAACAAACAAAAAAATATGACTGCGCTAATCAACTAAATGTAAATAATTATAAATAATTATAAACAATTATAAATATATAGTAACATCAATACATACATACAAAATCATGTAATAAAAACAATGACAATACCCAAAGTCCAAATGTGTTGAAAGTAATAATCCAAATGTGGATGCTCAGATAGAAAAGTCCAGAGGAGCCTTGGGGCTTAGCACAGGTTAATGCCACTTCTTATTAGGTGATAATTCCAAAAATCACCCGAAGGTAAAGCCAAAACTGAAACACAGGAATAAAAGAAGCGCAAAAACTTGAGTAATTTATTATAGACAACAATACAACAATACGTAGCAACTTACACTTGGGTAAGCGTAGAAAGTCCCCCAGTCTGATGGAAGCAAAACAGCGGTAACTGTCTGAATTCAACTCGACACACAAGTCTGCAAGTTCACAGATGATCGCCTCACATGGAACCAGCGTCTGACGTCAGTGTGGAGGAAAAGATCCGGAGCATTCTCCTTCTCCGCCTAACAGACTGCACAGCTGTTTAGAGGGTACTGACCACAATTTCCCAGATTCTATTATTTGAACTGTTTCCCTTGAAAAAGTCCGGCCGTGATACGGACGAAACGCATAGGGTGTTCTGGGAAATAGTGGTCAGTACCCTCTAAACAGCTGTGCGGTCTGTTAGGCAGAGAAGGAGGATGCTCCGGATCTTTTCCTCCACACTGACGTCAGACGCCAGTTCCATGTGAGGCGATCATCTGTGAACTTGCAGACTTGTGTGTCGAGTTGAATTCAGACAGTTACCGCTGTTTTGCCTCCATCAGACTGGGGGACTTTCTACGCTTACCCAAGTGTAAGTTGCTACGTATTGTTGTATTGTTAATATCTTTATTATAGTGTGGGCGATGTCGGGGGGCGGCGGAATAAGGGTTAATACATTTTATTAGTGGCGGCAATGTCAGGAGTGGCAGATTAGGGGTTAATAAATTTAATATTGTTTTTGTGATGCGGGAGGGCGGCGGTTTAGGGGTTAATAGGTAGTTTATGGGTGTTAGTGTACTTTGTAACAGTTTAGTTAAGAGTTTTATGTAACATTTTTGTTGCGTAAAACTCATAACTACTGCTCTCAGATTGCGAAACGGATCTCGTCGGTATAGGCTGTAACGCAAAAGCTTTTTAGCCTCACCGCAAAACTCGTAATGGCTGCACTATGTAAGTCCCATAAAAAAACATACGGCTAGATTTAGAGTTTTGTCGGTAAAGACCCGCGTAGCTAACGCAGCTTTTTTCTTTTTCTTTTTTCTGTCTGAATCATGGCAGAAAAATGTGTGTTCCATGTCCCTTTAAGTCCCTAATGTTGGTTAAAAGTCCCTGAGATTCTCCTGTTGTGTTTAGAAATGGAATTTATACTCTCAGTCAGTGCTTAAAGAGCGGCAAAACCAAATCTACATATGTAATGTTAGGGCATTTGCTCTGATTAAGTGCAACATTCTACTAATCCTTCGTGTAACGTGTGAAGTCGGAGATAAGGGTGAAGAACTCTCCGCTTATTCTTCTGAAATGCATTCAATTTGCTGCTTTTGTGAGGTCTGAGATTTAATCCTCTTCTCATGGTGCAAATTCATCATGTTATCCCCTGACGGCCTCATGCAATGTAACCAAAATACTGCAGAGTCAAAAATGAAACTTTAAAGGGACACTCAGGTTTTATTAAATTTTCATGATTCAGATACAGCATGTAATTTTAAACAACTTTCCAATTTACTTCCATTAAAAAAAATGTGCACAATCTTTTATATTTACACTTTTTTGAGTCACCAGCTCCTACTGAGCATGTGCAAGAACTCAGACTATACGTATATGCATTTGTGATTGGCTAATTGCTATCACATGGTACAGGGGGAGTGGAAAAGAATCTACTACTCATTTGAAATTCAGAGTAAATGATATTGTATTGTCTTGTTATCTTGCATTTGTTGATTATGCAAATCTGCTGTGTTTACTGGTCCTTTAATTATTCAGATAGAGCCTGCTATTTTAAACAACTTTCCAATTTACTTCCATTAACAAAATGTGCAGTCTTTTTATATTTAAACTTTTTGAGTCACCAGCTCCTACTGAGCATGTGCAAGAATATGTGTGTATGCATTTGTGATTGGCTGATGGCTGTCACATGGTACATGTATGCATTTGTGATTGGCTGATGGCTGGCACTTGGTACAGGGGAAGTGGAAAAAGACATAACTTTTAAAATTGTCAGAAAAAAAATCTACTACTCATTTGAAGTTCAGACTAAGTGTTATTGCATTGTCTTGTTATCTTGCATTTGTTGATTATACAAATCTACTGTGTTGACTGGTCCTTTAACAGATCTACTACGGGTCTTGTTAGTAATCAGCCAAGGCTGAGCAACACATACACATATAAACACACACACATATAAACACACACACATATAAACACACACACATATAAACACACACGCATATAAACACACACACATATAAACACACACACACACATATAAACACACACACATATAACACATACACATATAAACACACACATACACATATAAACACATACACATATAAACACATATAAACACATACACATATAAACACACACACATATAAACACATACACATATAAACACATACACATATAAACGCATACACACACACACATATAAACACACACGCATATAAAAACATACATATAAACACATATACATATAAACACACACACATATAAACACACACACACATTTAAACACACACACATACAAACACACACACATATAAACACACACACATATAAACACACACACATATAAACACACACACATATAAACACACACACACACATATAAACACACACACATATAAACACATACACATATAAACACATACACATATAAACACACACACACATATAAACACATACACATATAAACACATACACATATAAACACACATATAAACACACGCACACATACATATAAACACACACACACATATAAACACACACACACATAATCACATACACATATAAACACACACACAGATAAACACACACATATAAACACACACACACACACAGATATAAACACACACACAGATATAAACACACACACATATAAACACACACATATATAAACACATACATGTAAACACACACACACATATAAACACACACATATATAAACACATACATGTAAACACACACACACACACATATATATAAACACACACATATAAACACACACACACATATAAACACACACATATATAAACACACACACATATATATATATATAAACACACACATATAAACACACACACACATATAAACACACACATATATAAACACACACACATATATATATATATAAACACACACATATAAACACACACACATATAAACACACACATATAAACACAAAGAAACACACACAGATATAAATACCCATAAACACACACACACACGCACACACACACACATACACATATAAACATACACACAAACACATATAAACACACAGGCCAAGTGTGTTTGTCCGAAGCTGTCATGCGCAGTAGAGACGGCACGAGGACAAACACACCTGGCCTTAGACAAACACACATGATCTACTGTCCTCCGCGAGAATGGTGGGCGGGCCGGATGAGAGTGGGCGTGGCTGGGCGGCTGGCAGGACATGGGGGGCGTGGGCAGCAATGGCCGGGAGCGGTCGTGGTGGGGGGCGTGGCTGTGCAGGAGAGAAAGAGAGAGCAAAAGAGAGGGGAGAGAGCAAAAGGAGGGAAAGAGAGCAAAAGAGAGGAGAGAGACAGCAAAAGAGAGGGGAGAGAGAGTAAAAGAGAGGGGGGAGAGAGAAAGTGAGCAAAAGAAAGGGGGAGTGAGAGAGAAAGCAAAAGAGAGTGGGAGAGAGAGCAAAAGAGAGGGGGTAGAGAGAGAGCAAAAGAGAGGGGGAGAGCGCAAAAGAGAGGGGGGAGAAAGCAAATGAGAGGGGGGGGGAGAGAGCAAAAAAGAGGGGGAGAGAGAGCAAAAGAGAGGGAGAGAGAGAGAGAGAGAGAGAGAGAGAGAGGGGGGAGAGAGAACAAAATAGAGGAGGAGAGAGAGCAAAAGAGGGTAGGAGAGAGCAAAAGAGAGGGGAGAGAGAGCAAAAGAGAGAGAGAGGGAGAGAGAGAGAGCAAAAGAGAGGGGGGAGAGAGAACAAAAGAGAGGGGGGAGAGCAAAAAAGAGGGGAGAGAGAGCAAAAGAGAGGGAGGAGAGAGAGCAAAAGAGAGGGGGAGAGAGAGCAAAAGAGAGGGAGGAGAGAGAGAAAAAGAGAGGGGGAGAGCAAAAGAGAGGGGAGAGAGAGCAAAAGAGAGGGGGGAGAGAGAGAACAAAAGAGAGGGGGAGAGAGAGAGTTAAAGAGAGTTGAGGGAGAGAGAGCAAAAGTGAAGGGGGAGAGAGAGAGCAAAAGAGAGGGGGAGATAGAGAGCAAAAGAGAGGGGGGAGAGAGAGAGAGCAAAAAAGAGGGGGAGGGGAGTGAGAGCAAATGAGAGTGGGGGAGAGGGAGAGCAAAAGAGAGGGGGAGAGAGAGCACAAAAGAGAGGGGGAAGAGATAGAGAGCAAAAGAGAGGGGGGAGAGAGAGAGAGCACAAAAGAGGGGGAGGGGAGTGAGAGCAAATGAGAGTGGGGGAGAGGGAGAGCAAAAGAGAGGGGGAGAGAGAGCACAAAAGAGAGGGGGAAGAGATAGAGAGCAAAAGAGAGAACACATACACCTGCGCACACAAATACATACACTCACAAGAACACATACACCCGCGCACACACACACATACACTCACTATAACACATACACCCACACACACACATACATACACTCACTATAACACATACACCCGCGCACACACACACATACACTCACTATAACACATACACCCGTGCACACATACACATACACTCACTATAACACATACACCTGAGCACACACATACATATACACTAACAAGAACACATACACCTGCGCACACACACACATACACTAACAAGAACACATACACATATGCACACACGTACATACACTAACAAGAACACATACACACACACACATACACTCACAAGAACACATACACCCGCGCGCACACACACACATACGCTAATAAGAACACATACACGCACACACATACATACGCTCACAAGAACACATACACACACGCACACACATACATGCATTCACAAGAACACATACACCCATGCACACACACACATACACTCACAAGAAAACATACACACATGCACACACATACATACACTCACAAGAACACATACACTCACTCGCACACATATATACACTCACATGAACACATACACGAACACATACAAAAACTCACAAGAACACATACACAAGCGCACACACATACATACACTCACAAGAACAAATACACCAGCACACACACACATACACTCACTATAACACATACGCACACACGTGACATACATATACTCACAAGAACACATACACTCACTATAACACATAGCCACAAGCACACACATACGTACACTAAAAAAAAAAAAAAAAAAAAAAGCAGTCTCCAAATGTTATTTTGCCATAAAATGCAGATTTCTTTCATTTTCTAACCCTGCACATACATCAGTTTGCTTCCAGCTTTGGACTTGATTACCAGTGGCGTGGAAAGGGGTTTATTGTGGTTCTTTTAACGTGGTGGGTTAGAGCTTGTGCAAAAACTTTTTACTTTTAACTTGTAATATGGTCGCAATCCGGTACGCGCTAAAAGCTTACTTCTAGAGGATTTAACACAAAACACCACTACACTCGTAATGTAGCCCTTTGTGTTATGCGTCATCATACTGGCAGCACATGACAAAGACTGTGGAGGGCAGAATAACCTGTAACAAACATAAGAATTAAGGCCCTTAGGAGAGTGCTGCTGTGAAGTGGCAACAATGTTGCATTAGTGTGGGTGGGGATTTAGCTTATCTATAAGAAGCTAGGTTACAGGCCCCAGACCCTCTTTCCAGCTCATCTTCACAGCTCCCCTCCCTTTAATCTGGTAAGGCGACAATCTTTAGGCTGGGCATCACTATGGTGTTCTCAGCAGGGGGTCTGAGGCAGGATGAGGGCTACCCGGCTCGTTTTCTTAAGTCCAAGGACGGTAGTTTTTGACTCCCCAGGTAGTGGCATGCACACGCGCCTAGTCACACTTGGTGCTACTGGATCTGAGTTCTATGTTTTTCACCCTGGTTGGGTGGTTTGCCCACGCCCCGGTTTGCCATCAAAGGTAGAGTGACGGCTGCGCAGGGGAGGGTAGTCTCTGCAGATGCGCGCCTGGGGTCCCTACTCCATTCTGGTGGTGCCGAGAACTCCCTAAGCCTTCTGCGTGCAGCTAAGCTCCGCTTGTGTCGGCATTCACAGGCACGGCCCATCTTCCTAGCAGGGAGTTGCTTACTCTCCTAGCTAGATTGCTGACCACCTGGTATAGGTTTGCCTTGTTGCTTCCAGCCGGTTCTCTTGTTCCATAATAAACGTGACCCATCGGTCTTTTCCTACACTCTGTGTTATGTGTTTATTTATAAGTTATAAGTATATAAGTTATTATTATTGTTACTGTTCAGGCAGTTCTATGTATGTTATGTTATAATACAGCAAGCTAGGAGGATAGGGCATTTAATTACTTAAGCAGTGTGTAAAAAAGTAAAGAAATGCGGAAGTCATTGCTACACCTCCCAGCAGATGTGGCAGAGAACTGAAGTCTGCATTTTACTTATAACAATGTCAGTATTTCTGTTTGACTTATCTTTGTGTAGAAAGTAACTTAATCTGATGGTTATAAAAGCTAAAATGTTCCCTACGGGTCTGACGTGATCGTTGTGTTTGAGGAAGCATTGCTCAGTAATTGTTTGGAAAAGGAAGATGTCTCTCCATACCACTGCCAGCAATGCACTCATTATCTAGCCACCTGAACACAATTAGCATGCATTTGACAGCTTGAGGTTGGGTGCAGGTGCGGATTACTTTGCTGCATTATAACAGGAAAGTTTTTTAGATTTTAGATGCCTTGTTTCTCGTTTAAAAAATGTTTAATATCTAAAATGGATTCTAGCTAATGACTAGTTCAGGGCTTCAGGATGGAGAATAGGTTGTGGCCTTACATTGATTAGGGAAGGTCAGCCAGGGCCAAGTGGTGCTCACTTCTGTCACGTTACGTAGTTCCGTTTATTAATTTAAATCACTGTCACAGGGTCTTGCTGACTCCTGGCAGATTGCAGCAGAACTAGTTTCCCTGCCCAAGGAATACCGATGCCTAAGAGCAGGTTAATAGCAATCGATTGGGTTTCTCATCACTTAATAATGTGCTATTTGTCATTGTCACAACGCTGGCGCGGAGAACGCTCTGTGAAAGAACTTGTCTTGATGAAACGATAAATAAAACCTTTAGTATGCGTTTGATTTCTCATTGCTTTTATCTTGCTAAAAAAATAAATGCTAGTTATGAGAATAGCAGTATATGCTCACATCAGTCTTCTATATTATGTGTGTTTTCCAGAACGCTCAGAAACAGCTGTCAGACAGGAAAGTCTCTTCGGCTTCTAGATGGCAAAACACAAAGGTTAAGTGATGACGTGAATTCACTTTCCATTAAGAAAAGTGGCATTTAATGTATAAGGTTTTGTGATGTTTAATGGACGCTCAGTGAAAGAAATCAGCTGGTGAAAAAGACAGTGCAGGACGTTGACATCCATTACAATCGCTATTAGGGGGCGATTCTAAACATTTTGCCGGGCTAGATGAGGTTTTTCCAGTCCAACACTCTCCCTATAAGTGGCAAGATGTCTCCCATACAAATAATGAGTGCTCTCTGCTAGGTTAAAGTTCCCAATGCAGAATGAAATACACAGGGGGAAACCAACAAGTTTTTAAACTTAAATATTACGCTTAATAAAAATTCGCTTTTTATAGTGCACTGTAGCTTATCTTCGCTGTTATTTTCATATGCATAGGTTTTTCTTCCAGAGTAATAAGGGCTAGATTACAAGTGTGGCGCAAACGGTTTTGTACTAGCCAATATTAAAGGGACATTAAACCCTTTGAGATGGTAATATAAAATGATAAATTGTATTTGTATAAAAAAAATATACTTTAATTATTTATTTTGTTCCCTTTTCCTCTAATACTATTCTGAAATTGTGAGCTTTTCAGTTCCTGTTAGAAAGTGCAGAACACTGTTATATTCCACACAGTCATTGGCTGCACACACTAGTGACCTTTTTATAACTGTCTCTAATTGGCCACAGCAGAGAAGGTAACCTAAGTTACAACATGGCAGCTCCCATTGTTTTATAGACACTATGGGGCATATTTATGATTGTGCGAGCGGACATGATCTGATATAGCGGATCATGTCCGCTGCACAACGATAAATTCCGACAGCATATGCTCTCGGCATTTATCATTGAACTAGCAGATTCGCGGCCAATCGGTCACTAGCAGGGGGTGTCAATCAAACCGATCGTATTTGAAGGCTCACCGGAAACAAGGGGCTTCAAGCTCTATACAGAGCTTGATAAATATGACCCTAAAACTTTACATTTTGTTTGTCAATATTTAAACAACTAATGAAACTTTAAAAAATACACCTACGTGTTATTCTCAGACTAATCTTTTATTTGAGTGCATTTGTTTAGTGTTTAATGTCCCTTTAATGCAAGGGTACCCCTATATTAAAGGGGTACCTTGCATTCCCTATTCAGTGTGCGGCCGTATGAAGAGGACCTCCGTGTTGAAGGTCTGAAAAAAGACCAGTGACATATTACTGTTACTTATTACTTAGGATAGCCTTATGCATGTCCCATCAAGTCTACACATATTACATATTACTTATTACTTAGTATAGCCTTATGCATGTCCCATCAAGTCTACACATATTACATGTTACTTATTACTTAGTATAGCCTTATGTATGTCCCATCAAGTCTACACATATTACATGTTACTTATTACTTAGTATAGCCTTATGTATGTCCTATCAAGTCTACACATATTACATGTTACTTATTACTTAGTATAGCCTTATGCATGTCATATCAAGTCTACACGTTACTGTTACTTATTACTTAGTATAGCCTTATGTATGTCCTATCAAGTCTACACATATTACATGTTACTTATTACTTAGTATAACCTTATGCATGTCCCATCAAGTCTACACATATTTCATATTACTTATTACTTAGTATAGCCTTATTTATGTCCCATCACATCTACACATATTACATGTTACTTATTACTTAGTATAGCCTTATGTATGTACCATCAAGTCTACACACATTACATGTTACTGTTTCCTTAGGATAGCCTTATGTATGTCCCATCAAGTCTACACATATTACATGTTACTTATTACTTAGTATAGCCTTATTTATGTCCCATCAAGTTTACACATATTACATGTTACTTATTACTTATTATACCCTTATGTATGTCCCATCAAGTCTACACATATTACATGTTACTTATTACTTAGGATAGCCTTATGTATGTCCCATCAAGTCTACACATATTACATGTTACTTATTACTTAGTATACCCTTATGTATGTCCCATCAAGTCTACACATATTACATGTTACTTATTACTTAGTATAGCCTTATGCATGTCCAATCAAGTCTACACATATTACATGTTACTTATTACTTAGTATAGCCTTATGTATGTCCCATCAAGTCTACACATATTACATGTTATTTATTACTTAGTATAGCTGTTACAGAAGCATTAGTTATTTTGTTGTGAAGAGCTTATTTCCCAGCAGCAATGCCTGAACCAGCAAGCCAGCGCCTAAGAAGGGCTCCAAGAAAACCGTAACAAGTATCATTTCATAAAGAGTTAACTCTTTTTTTTCAGCTTTTAGAAACTATTGTCTAATCACCTCTGGAGCCAGACTGCTAATTGATAAGATGAACTTGTAAACTTGTTATCTTAAATACTGTAATCCTATTGTGGCCTGTCAAAGGACAGTGCTCTCTATCTAAATGTGTGATGGGGGATTTTGTGCTTCCCCCCCTCTCCCCTGGGAGTGCCCTGTGTGCATGTAACCTTAATAAAAAGCAGGCTGGGCATCCCAGTCCTGAGTTCTTGTTTGACCCTCAATCGCAGCGTTGACTCGTTCTTGTGGGCAGAAGGGTATCCTAGCTGTACTGCAGCTAAGGGAGATTATTCTATATTTGCGAGACTCATATAGAATACTATGGAAAGCAGCTTCTCCCCTCTTTAGCAATAGGGATCCAGGCTACTAAGCGGTCCATCTCTCAGCGAGACTAAGGGTAACCGTAACATTTGGCGGCAGCGGCGGGATTTTCCTGGATTTCCTAGGAGAGGTACAGAACGGATGGAGAGCGCTTACGAAAAATTGAAGCGTACAACCCTAAAGGATTTACTTGAAAGCAGAGGGGGGTACGCCAGCAACCGGCCGAGGAGAGAGCTGATCGCAGAATTGACCGAACTGGATCAGAGCTTCATAATGGCGGAAACACCGACCACGATTAGTGACGAAAAAACCAGGATTGTTCGGGAAAGGCTCTCATTATACGGGCCGAACCCCTCCATGGAATTGGTACAGCAGTTGATGGCGGAGGCGGACGAGGATATACGAGAGACTCGAGCCCATGAACTCAACCTAGCGAACGCACACCGCAATGCTGAAGCCCCGCAGGTAATCATCCCTGTCGAAAATGCTGGGAGGCCCAAGATACCCTATGCAGCATTTCGACCCTTCCTAGAGAGCGAGACAGGGATTGATGAATATTTGGCGGACTTCGAAAGGCAATGTGCCCTGCACCAGATTCCCAACAGAGAGTGGCCCACGATATTGTCTGGGAAACTATCCGGGCGAGCCCTGGAAGCCTTTCGTACTCTGGGTGCTGAGGAAGTGACACAGTATGAGCTAGTTAAGGAGACACTGTTGCGACGGTACGCTGTAACTCCGGACACGTATCGCCGACAGTTTCGGGGCACGGAAAAGAAGCCTAACGATACCCATATGGAATGGGCGCACCGAATGCGGAGAGCGGCAAATCACTGGCTGAGCGGAAGTAAAGCGGTGACTGGGGAGGAAATTTTACAATTGTTTCTCTTAGAACATTTTTATAATGGCATGGAACAGCAAGGGAAGGAATGGCTGCGAGACAGGCGGCCTTCTACCTTAGAAGAAGCAGCCAAATTGGCCGATGAACATTATGACTCCCGTCTTCACGAACCCATGAACTACCGAGCTCCAGCACGGGTCGAACCCAGAGAGGTTTACCGTGCACCCCCTCGTGCTGAATTCCGAGCCCCGGTGCCCACAGGGCCCGTCCGACACTCAGGACCACCCAATAACAGCTCTGAGCGTCCCAGACCGACTTGCCACCGATGCAAGCAACGAGGGCATTTCATGGCTAGCTGCCCCCTTAATACGCACCAGACACCCAGGAATTACAATTACCCCTCTGGGTCCTATCGTCCGGCCCGGGCCCTCTGTGTTAACCAAGAGGCCCCTATGGAGGGATATGTGGGGCCGCTTCACGAGGCAGACCCTGTATATGCTGCCTCAGATAACCGCCAGCACCATCGGCAGAGGGTATGGCTCGAGGGGCGATCTACCGAGGGATTGCGAGACACAGGGGCTACTATCACGCTGGTACAGAGTCATTTGGTGCCAGAGCACAAGCGATCCGGACAGACTGTGGCCGTTAGAGTGGCGGGGGGGGGATGTGTACAAAATTCCAACAGCTAAAGTGCATCTTGATTGGGGAGCGGGAAAGGGGGCTGTGAACGTGGGCCTAATGGATAATTTACCTGCCGAAGTACTACTGGGCAACGATTTGGGCCCCATGACTTCTGCCTATGCTCCAGTATGCAACAACGAGGCGGACCCAGTGACTACACGGGCCCAAGCCCGGACGGAGCGAGAGCTCTCACCAGTGCGGGAGACACAGGTAAGACCTACCCCGACCTTGCCTGACAGGTTAGGCCCCATACCCTGGGACACCCCAGATGCTTTCGAGGCAGAGTCTAAGACTGACCCGACCTTACAAAAGTACCGGGAACGAGCAGAGACCGGAGGGGGCGGGGCAGATAACGAAACATTCTTATGGGAAAAAGGGAAACTATACCGCTGGACAGAGAAAAGGGGACAGCGTAGGCGACAGCTGGTAGTGCCCCACAAATACCGTCAAGAAATCCTCAAAATAGGCCACGACATCCCCTTAGCAGGCCACCTAGCCGTTACCCGTACCCTACACCGCATTACTCACACGTTCTTTTGGCCAGGGGTGCACGCTGACGTTAGAACTTACTGTAACACCTGCGATGTGTGTCAACGAGTAGGAAGGCGAGGCGATCACCCTAAAGCCCAGCTAGTAAATATGCCCATTGTAGAGGAACCCTTCAGCCGGGTTGCTATTGACCTAGTGGGACCACTGGCTACCCCTAGTCCCTCCGGTAAGCGATACATTCTTACCGTAGTGGACTACGCTACCAGGTACCCAGAGGCTGTCGCCCTATCCAACATACAAGCGGATACGGTAGCGAATGCACTAGTACAGGTGTTCTCCCGGGTAGGATTTCCAAAAGAAATCCTATCCGACCGAGGCACCCAATTTACGGCTGAATTGACCCAACAACTCTGGCAGGTTTGCAAAATTAAGTCCCTCCTGAGCTCCCCATACCACCCCCAGACGAATGGGCTGTGTGAGAGGTTCAATGGGACCCTCAAGCAAATGCTCAAGACGTTCACTCAGGAATACCGAGACTGGGAACGCTTCCTGCCGCACCTCCTATTTGCTTATCGGGAGGTGCCCCAGGAAACGACAGGGTTCTCTCCCTTCGAGTTGCTCTACGGAAGAAAGGTACGGGGACCCCTAAACCTGATCCGGGAGCACTGGGAGGGAGAGATGGAGGCTGACGGTGTCCCAATTGTGCCATACGTGCTGGAACTCAGGGACCGAATGGAGCAATTAGCCAAATCCGTGCGGGCTAATCTCCAGTTGGCCCAGAGAAGACAGAAAGTATGGTACGATCGGGGGGCCCGAAAGAGAATCTTCACCATAGGACAAAAGGTGTTAGTACTTAAGCCGGTGAAGACAGACAAATTGCAGGCGTCCTGGCAGGGTCCCTACCAGATCGTAGAGAAAAGGGGAGACACCACTTATGTGATAGCTAGCTGCCACGACAACAATCTTAGAAAGACATTCCATGTAAACATGCTCAAGGAATATTTTGAGCGACCAGAGAACGTGACGGCCGTATGTTGTTCCCCTCAGGAAGACCCCGACAGTTTACCCATTCCAGACCTATTAGAAAAGAGCCTCCCCACAGGTATAGTGGCGCAGGTTCAGATAGGGGACCGACTTAGCCCCACTGAAAGGGAGCAGCTCAACCAACTCCTCCAGTCCAAACACCTCACCTTCTCCCCGAAGCCAGGGTACACTACTTTAACCACCCACCAGGTAGATACTCCGGGACAAGCTCCCTTGCGCCAGGCTCCGTACCGAATCCCTGAAGCAGTTAGGACAGGAATGAAGAAGGAGATCGATGAGATGCTCCAGCTCAGGGTAATTGAGCCCTCCGATAGTCCCTGGGCCTCCCCAGTTGTCTTGGTGCCCAAGAAAGATGGGACCACCCGGTTCTGCGTAGACTATCGGAGGCTCAATGAAAATACCGTGACGGACGCTTACCCTATGCCCAGGGTAGACGAGCTACTCGATCGTATAGCCAGGGGAAATTACCTGACCACTATTGACCTCTGCAAAGGTTACTGGCAGATTCCCCTGGCCCCGGAGGCTATCCCCAAGTCGGCATTCGTCACCCCATTCGGCTTATATCAGTTTCGGGTAATGCCGTTTGGGATGAAGAATGCCCCAGCTACATTCCAGCGCTTGGTGGATAGGCTCCTGGATGGCTTCCAGAGTTTTGCTTGCGCCTACCTGGACGACATAGCGATCCACAGTGAGTCCTGGGAGGACCACTTAGCTCATGTGGGAATGGTTCTGGATCAGATCCGGGCTGCTGGCCTGACTCTGAAGCCAGAGAAATGCCACTTTGGGATGGCCGAGGTACAGTACCTGGGTCACCGGGTGGGGTGTGGAAAGCAGCGACCAGAGCCGGCCAAAATAGAAGCTGTCGCCAATTGGCCCACCCCCATCACTAAGACTCAGGTCCTAGCCTTCCTGGGCACGGCAGGGTACTATAGACGGTTCGTACCAGACTACAGCACACTTGCCAAACCCCTGACTGACTTGACCAAGAAGAACTTACCTCGACAGGTCCTGTGGTCTCCCCACTGTGAAATGGCTTTCCAGGCTCTCAAAAATGCTCTAATTAACGCTCCTGTCTTGGCGGCCCCAGCCCCTAACAAACGTTTTATCGTCCATACAGATGCTTCCATGTTCGGGCTGGGAGCCGTCCTCAGCCAAGTAGGCGAAGATGGAGGGGAGCATCCAGTTGCCTACATCAGCCGGAAGCTCCTGCCCCGCGAAGTCAGCTATGCAGCGGTCGAAAAGGAGTGTTTGGCTTTGGTGTGGGCATTAAAGAAATTGACTCCCTATTTATATGGTCAGGAGTTCACTCTGGTCACCGACCATAACCCGTTGGTGTGGCTGAACCGGGTCTCTGGAGATAACGGCAGGCTTTTACGTTGGAGCTTATCGTTGCAACCCTTCAATTTCACCATTACTTACAGACCTGGGAAACAGAATGGCAACGCCGACGGGTTGTCCAGACAAACCGACCTCAGCCCCACATAACCAGCGGTCTGGACAGCCTTAGTCTGCCCCGAAAAGGGGTCAGACAGTGTCTGCCAGAGTGTTCCACAGAAAGGGAGCACTGTTACAGAAGCATTAGTTATTTTGTTGTGAAGAGCTTATTTCCCAGCAGCAATGCCTGAACCAGCAAGCCAGCGCCTAAGAAGGGCTCCAAGAAAACCGTAACAAGTATCATTTCATAAAGAGTTAACTCTTTTTTTTCAGCTTTTAGAAACTATTGTCTAATCACCTCTGGAGCCAGACTGCTAATTGATAAGATGAACTTGTAAACTTGTTATCTTAAATACTGTAATCCTATTGTGGCCTGTCAAAGGACAGTGCTCTCTATCTAAATGTGTGATGGGGGATTTTGTGCTTCCCCCCCTCTCCCCTGGGAGTGCCCTGTGTGCATGTAACCTTAATAAAAAGCAGGCTGGGCATCCCAGTCCTGAGTTCTTGTTTGACCCTCAATCGCAGCGTTGACTCGTTCTTGTGGGCAGAAGGGTATCCTAGCTGTACTGCAGCTAAGGGAGATTATTCTATATTTGCGAGACTCATATAGAATACTATGGAAAGCAGCTTCTCCCCTCTTTAGCAATAGGGATCCAGGCTACTAAGCGGTCCATCTCTCAGCGAGACTAAGGGTAACCGTAACAATAGCCTTATGCATGTCCCATCAAGTCTACACATATTACATGTTACTTATTACTTAGTATAGCCTTATGCATGTCCCATCAAGTCTACACATATTACATGTTACTTATTACTTAGTATAGCTTTATGCATGTCCCATCAAGTCTACACATATTACATGTTACTTATTACTTAGTATAGCCTTATGTATGTCCCATCAAGTCTACACATATTACATGTTACTTATTACTTAGTATAGCCTTATGTATGTCCTATCAAGTCTACACATATTACTGTTACTTATTACTTAGTATAACCTTATGTATGTCCCATCAAGTCTACACATATTACATGTTACTTATTACTTAGTATAGCCTTATGCATGTCCTATCAAGTCTACACATATTACTGTTACTTATTACTTAGTATAGCCTTATGCATGTCCCATCAAGTGTACACATATTACATGTTACTTATTACTTAGTATAGCCTTATGTATGTCTCATCAAGTCTACACATATTACATGTTACTTATTACTTAGTATAGCCTTATGCATGTCACATCAAGTCTACACATATTACATGTTACTTATTACTTAGTATAGCCTTATGTATGTCCCATCAAGTCTACACATATTACATGTTACTTATTACTTAGGATAACCTTATGTATGTCCCATCAAGTCTACACATATTACATGTTACTTATTACTTAGTATAGCTTTATGCATGTCCCATCAAGTCTACACATATTACATGTTACTTATTACTTAGTATAACCTTATGCATGTCCCATCAAGTCTACACATATTACATGTTACTTATTACTTAGTATAGCCTTATGTATGTCCCATCAAGTCTACACATATTACTGTTACTTATTACTTAGTATAACCTTATGTATGTCCCATCAAGTGTACACATATTACATGTTACTTATTACTTAGTACAGCCTTATGTATGTCCTATCAAGTCTACACATATTACATGTTACTTATTACTTAGTGTAGCCATATGCATGTCACATCAAGTCTACACATATTACATGTTACGTATTACTTAGTATAGCCTTATGCATGTCCCATCAAGTCTACACATATTACATGTTACGTATTACTTAGTATAGCCTTATGTATGTCCCATCAAGTCTACACATATTACATGTTACTTATTACTTAGTATAGCCTTATGCATGTCACATCAAGTCTACACATATTACATGTTACTTATTACTTAGTATAGCCTTATGTATGTCCCATCAAGTCTACACATATTACATGTTACTTATTACTTAGGATAACCTTATGTATGTCCCATCAAGTCTACACATATTACATGTTACTTATTACTTAGTATAGCTTTATGCATGTCCCATCAAGTCTACACATATTACATGTTACTTATTACTTAGTATAACCTTATGCATGTCCCATCAAGTCTACACATATTACATGTTACTTATTACTTAGTATAGCCTTATGCATGTCCCATCAAGTCTACACATATTACATGTTACTTATTACTTAGTATACCCTTATGTATGTCCCATCAAGTCTACACATATTACATGTTACTTATTACTTAGTATACCCTTATGCATGTCCAATCAAGTCTACACATATTACATGTTACTTATTACTTAGTATAGCCTTATGCATGTCCCATCAAGTCTACACATATTACATGTTACGTATTACTTAGTATAGCCTTATGTATGTCCCATCAAGTCTACACATATTACATGTTACTTATTACTTAGTATACCCTTATGTATGTCCCATCAAGTCTACACATATTACATGTTACTTATTACTTAGTATAGCCTTATGCATGTCCAATCAAGTCTACACATATTACATGTTACTTATTACTTAGTATAGCCTTATGTATGTCCCATCAAGTCTACACATATTACATGTTACTTATTACTTAGTGTAGCCATATGCATGTCACATCAAGTCTACACATATTACATGTTACTTATTACTTAGTATAACCTTATGCATGTCCCATCAAGTCTACACATAGTACATGTTACTTATTACTTAGTATAGCCTTATGCATGTCCCATCAAGTCTACACATATTACATGTTACTTATTACTTAGTATAACCTTATGCATGTCCCATCAAGTCTACACATATTACATGTTACTTATTACTTAGTATAGCCTTATGTATGTCCCATCAAGTCTACACATATTACATGTTACTCATTACTTAGTATAACCTTATGCATGTCCCATCAAGTCTACACATATTACATGTTACTTATTACTTAGTATAACCTTATGCATGTCCCATCAAGTCTACACATATTACATGTTACTTATTACTTAGTATAGCCTTATGTATGTCCCATCAAGTCTACACATATTACATGTTACTTATTACTTAGGATAGCCTTATGCATGTCCCATCAAGTCTACACATATTACATGTTACTTATTACTTAGTATAGCCTTATGTATGTCCTATAAAGTCTACACATATTACATGTTACTTATTACTTAGTATAGCCTTATGTATGTCCCATCACATCTACACATATTACATGTTACTTATTACTTAGTATAGCCTTATGTATGTCCTATAAAGTCTACACATATTACATGTTACTTATTACTTAGTATAGCCTTATGTATGTCCCATCACATCTACACATATTACATGTTACTTATTACTTAGTATAGCCTTATGTATGTCCCATCACATCTACACATATTACATGTTACTTATTACTTAGTATAGCCTTATGTATGTCCCATCAAGTCTACACATATTACATGTTACTTATTACTTAGTATAGCCTTATGTATGTCCCATCAAGTCTACACATATTACATGTTACTTATTACTTAGTATACCCTTATGTATGTCCCATCAAGTCTACACATATTACATGTTACTTATTACTTAGTATAGCCTTATGCATGTCCCATCAAGTCTACACATATTACATGTTACTTATTACTTAGTATAGCTTTATGCATGTCCCATCAAGTCTACACATATTACATGTTACTTATTACTTAGTATAGCCTTATGTATGTCCCATCAAGTCTACACATATTACATGTTACTTATTACTTAGTATAGCCTTATGCATGTCCCATCAAGTCTACACATATTACATGTTACTTATTACTTAGTATAGCCTTATGTATGTCCTATCAAGTCTACACATATTACTGTTACTTATTACTTAGTATAACCTTTTGTATGTCCCATCAAGTCTACACATATTACATGTTACTTATTACTTAGTATAGCCTTATGCATGTCCTATCAAGTCTACACATATTACTCTTACTTATTACTTAGTATAGCCTTATGCATGTCCCATCAAGTGTACACATATTACATGTTACTTATTACTTAGTATAGCCTTATGTATGTCCCATCAAGTCTACACATATTACATGTTACTTATTACTTAGGATAGCCTTATGCATGTCCCATCAAGTCTACACATATTACATGTTACTTATTACTTAGTATAGCCTTATGTATGTCCTATCAAGTCTACACATATTACATGTTACTTATTACTTAGTGTAGCCATATGCATGTCACATCAAGTCAACACATATTACATGTTACGTATTACTTAGTATAGCCTTATGCATGTCCCATCAAGTCTACACATATTACATGTTACGTATTACTTAGTATAGCCTTATGTATGTCCCATCAAGTCTACACATATTACATGTTACTTATTACTTAGTGTAGCCATATGCATGTCACATCAAATCTACACATATTACATGTTACTTATTACTTAGTATAGCCTTATGCATGTCCCATCAAGTCTACACATATTACATGTTACTTATTACTTAGTATAACCTTATGCATGTCCCATCAAGTCTACACATATTACATGTTACTTATTACTTAGTATAACCTTATGCATGTCCCATCAAGTCTACACATATTACATGTTACTTATTACTTAGTGTAGCCATATGCATGTCACATCAAGTCTACACATATTACATGTTACTTATTACTTAGTATAGCCTTATGTATGTCCCATCAAGTCTACACATATTACATGTAACTTATTACTTAGTATAACCTTATGCATGTCCTATCAAGTCTACACATATTACATGGTATTTATTACTTAGGATAGCCTCATGCATGTCCTATCAAGTCTACACGTATTACATGTAATTTATTACTTAGTATAGCCTTATGTATGTCCCATCAAGTCTATACATATTACATGTTACTCATTACTTAGTATAGCCTTATGCATGTCCCATCAAGTCTACACATATTACATGTTATTTATTACTTAGTATAACCTTATGCATGTCCCATCAAGTCTATACATATTACATGTTACTTATTACTTAGTATAGCCTTATGTATGTCCTATCAAGTCTATACATATTACATGTCACTTATTAGTTAGTATAGCCTTATGTATGTCCCATTAAGTCTACACATATTACATGTTACGTATTACTTAGTATAGCTTTATGTATGTCCCATTAAGTCTACACATATTACATGTTACTTATTACTTAGTATAGCCTTATGTATGTCCCATCAAGTCTATACATATTACATGTTACTTATTACTTAGGATAGCCTCATGCATGTCCTATCAAGTCTACACATATTACATGTAATTTATTACTTAGTATAGCCTGATGCATGTCCCATCAAGTCTACACATATTACATGTTACTTATTACTTAGTATAGCCTTATGCATGTCCCATCAAGTCTACACATATTACATGTTACTTATTACTTAGTATAGCCTTATGCATGTCCCATCAAGTCTACACATATTAGATGTTACGTATTACTTATTATAACCTTATGCATGTCCCATCAAATCTACACATATTACATGTTACTTATTACTTAGTATAGCCTTATGTATGTCCCATCAAGTCTACACATATTACATGTTACGTATTACTTAGTATAACCTTATGCATGTCCCATCAAGTCTACACATATTACACGTTACTTATTACTTAGTATAGCCTTATGCATGTCCCATCAAGTCTACACATATTACATGATACTTATTACTTAGTATAGCCTTATGCATGTCCCATCAAGTCTACACATATTACATGTTACTTATTACTTAGTATAGCCTTATGCATGTCCCATCAAGTCTACACATTTTACATGTTACTTATTACTTAATATAACCTTATGTATGTCCCATCAAGTCTACACATATTACATGTAACTTATTACTTAGTATAACCTTATGCATGTCCTATCAAGTCTACACATATTACATATTACTTATTACTTAGTATAGCCTTATGTATGTCCCATCAAGTCTATACACATATTACATGTTACTGTTTCCTTAGGATAGCCTTATGCATGTCCCATCAAGTCTACACATATTACATGTTACTTTTTACTTAATATAGCCTTATGTATGTCCCATCAATTCTATACATATTACATGTTACTTATTACTTAGTATAGCCTTATGCATGTCCCATCAAGTCTACACATATTACATGTTACTTATTACTTACGATAGCCTTATGTATGTCCCATCAACTCTACACATATTACATGTTACTTATTACTTAGGATAGCCTTATGTATGTCCCATCAAGTCTACACATATTACATGTTACTTATTACTTAGTATAGCCTTATGCATGTCCCATCAAGTCTACACATATTACATGTTACTTATTACTTAATAAAGCCTTATGCATGTCCCATCAAGTCTATACATATTACATGTTACTTATTACTTAGTATAGCCTTATGCATGTCCCATCAAGTCTACACATATTACATGTTACTTATTACTTAATATAGCCTTATGCATGTCCCATCAAGTCTACACATATTACATGTTACTTATTACTTAATATAGCCTTATGCATGTCCCATCAAGTCTACACATATTACATGTTACTTATTACTTAGTATAACCTTATGCATGTCCCATCAAGTCTACACATATTACATGTTACTTATTACTTAGTATAACCTTATGCATGTCCCATCGTCTACACATATTACATGTTACTGTTTTCTTAGGATAGCCTTATGCATGTCACATCAAGTCTACACATATTACATTACTTATTACTTAGTATAACCTCATGCATGTCCCATCAAGTCTACACATATTACATTACTTATTACTTAGTATAGCCTTATGCATGTCACATCAAGTCTACACATATTACATTACTTATTACTTAGTATAACCTCATGCATGTCCCATCAAGTCTACACATATTACATTACTTATTACTTAGTATAGCCTTATGCATGTCCCATCAAGTCGACACATATTACATTACTTATTACTTAGTATAACCTCATGCATGTCCCATCAAGTCGACACATATTACAGGTTACTTATTACTTAGTATAGCCTTATGTATGTCCCAACAAGTCAATACATATTACAGGTTACTTATTACTTAGTATAACCTTATGCATGTCCCATCAAGTCTATACATATTACAGGTTACTTATTACTTAGTATAGCCTTATGTATGTCCCAACAAGTCAATACATATTACAGGTTACTTATTACTTAGCATAACCTTATGCATGTCCCATCAAGTCTATACATATTACAGGTTACTTATTACTTAGTATAACCTCATGCATGTCCCATCAAGTCTATACATATTACAGGTTACTTATTACTTAGTATAGCCTTATGTATGTCCCATCAAGTCTACACATATTACATGTTACTTATTACTTAGGATAGCCTTATGCATGTCCCATCAAGTCTACACATATTAGATGTTACTTATTAATTAGGATAGCCTTATGCATGTCCCATCAAGTCTACACATATTACAGGTTACTTATTAATTAGTATAGCCTTATGTATGTCCCATCAAGTCTACACATATTACATGTTACTGTTTTCTTAGGATAGCCTTATGTATGTCCCATCAAGTCTACACATATTACATGTTACTTATTACTTAGGATAGCCTTATGCATGCCCCATCAAGTCTACACATATTACATGTTACTTATTACTTAGTATAGCCTTATGCATGTCCCATCAAGTCTATACATATTACATGTTACTTATTACTTAGTATAGCCTTATGCATGTCCCATCAAGTCTACACATATTACATGTTACTTATTACTTAATATAGCCTTATGCATGTCCCATCAAGTCTACACATATTACATGTTACTTATTACTTAATATAGCCTTATGCATGTCCCATCAAGTCTACACATATTACATGTTACTTATTACTTAGTATAACCTTATGCATGTCCCATCAAGTCGACACATATTACATGTTACTGTTTTCTTATGATAGCCTTATGCATGTCACATCAAGTCTACACATATTACATTACTTATTACTTAGTATAACCTCATGCATGTCCCATCAAATCTACACATATTACATTACTTATTACTTAGTATAACCTTATGCATGTCCCATCAAGTCGACACATATTACAGGTTACTTATTACTTAGTATAGCCTTATGCATGTCCCATCAAGTCGACACATATTACAGGTTACTTATTACTTAGTATAGCCTTATTTATGTCCCAACAAGTCTATACATATTACAGGTTACTTATTACTTAGTATAACCTTATGCATGTCCCATCAAGTCTATACATATTACAGGTTACTTATTACTTAGTATAGCCTTATGTATGTCCCATCAAGTCTACACATATTACATGTTACTTATTACTTAGGTTAGCCTTATGCATGTCCCATCAAGTCTACACATATTACATGTTACTTATTAATTAGGATAGCCTTATGCATGTCCCATCAAGTCTACACATATTACAGGTTACTTATTACTTAGTATAGCCTTATATATGTCCCATCAAGTCTACACATATTACATGTTACTGTTTCCTTAGTATAGCCTTATGTATGTCCCATCAAGTCTACACATATTACATGTTACTGTTTTCTTAGGATAGCCTTATGTATGTCCCATCAAGTCTACACATATTACATGTTACTTATTACTTAGGATAGCCTTATGCATGCCCCATCAAGTCTACACATATTACATGTTACTTATTACTTAGTATAGCCTTATACATGTCCCATCAAGTCTACACATATTACATGTTACTTATTACTTAGTATAACCTTATGTATGTCCCATCAAGTCTACACATATTACATGTTACTTATTACTTAGTATAACCTTATGTATGTCCTATCAAGTCTACACATATTACATGTTACTTATTACTTAGGATAGCCTTATGCATGTCCCATCAAGTCTACACATATTACATGTTACTTATTACTTAGTATAACCTTATGTATGTCCCATCAAGTCTACACATATTACATGTTACTTATTACTTAGTATAACCTTATGCATGTCCCATCAAGTCTACACATATTACATGTTACTTATTACTTAGGATAGCCTTATGCATGTCCCATCAAGTCTACACATGTTACATGTTACTTATTACTTAGTATAACCTTATGTATGTCCCATCAAGTCTACACATATTACATGTTACTTATTACTTAGGATAACCTTATGTATGTCCCATCAAGTCTACACATATTACATGTTACTTATTACTTAGTATACCCTTATGTATGTCCCATCAAGTCTACACATATTACATGTTACTTATTAGTTATTACTTAGTATAGATTATATATGTATGTCCTATCAAGTCTACACATATTACATGTTACTGTTTCCTTAGGATAGCTTTATGCATGTCCCATCAAGTCTACACATATTACTGTTACTTATTACTTAGTATAGCCTTATGTATTTCCCTGTCAGGGTTTTTCCTGTTTTGCTGGCAGCCATTTTACTCACCTCTCTTCCTGACTATGGTGCATTGTGGGTGATGCTGCTCATTTCCTACACTTCCTTTTATGGCATGACTGGTGTGCATCATCCATGTGAGACAGGATGCAGTCTCAGAATTGTGATGTCATCACTTATTATTTATAGGGCCTCTGTTCAGTATACTTTGCCTTTGCGTTGTCTCAGACCTGTTTGTGAGAGATCCTGTGTATTACCTGGCTGCCTGATGTCCTTCCTGGTTCCTGATCCCTGGCTTGTTCCTGACTCTGCTGTTTACCTTTTTCCTGATTCCGGCTCGTCTGACTATTCGCTTTGGCTCCTGACTCGGCTCGTCTGACTACCATCTCTGGTTTTGACTCTTGGCTTGTTATTTGACTTGTGGACTTTTTATTATTTGTTTGCTATTAATAAAGGTGTGATTATTTTTGCACTTCTCGTCTCAGTCTGATTCCTGGCACCCTGACATTACGCAAAGGCCATGAATCCTGATGGTGCTAATAATCCACCTTTACCTGCCATCATTTCCAGGATGGATGAACAGGATCACCACTTGGATCCATTTGCAATAGCCGTGCAAACCCTGCTGACTCGCACTGCACATTTGGACCAAAGTGTCCCGCAAGTTATGGCTGCTCCTGTTTCCGCTGCTGCACCTATGCCTACCAGGAGCATGTCCGGTTCTGCACCTCTACCTCAGCGATATGGAGGCGATCCTATTCAGTGCAGAGGGTTTTTGAACCAGGTGGGCATTTACTTTGAGATGTTACCTCTGACAGAGCTAAGGTGGGATTTCTCATCTCGTTACTCTCAGACACTGCTCTTGCCTGGGCTAATCCCTTGTGGGAGACTAATAAACCTGTGATTTTGAATTACCCTGAATTTGTGGCCTCCTTTCGAAGGGTATTTGATGTTCCAGCTTGCTCCTCCTCTGCTGCTAAACGACTCATGTCCATTCTGCAAGGTACAAGATCTGTTGCTCAGTATGCTATTGAGTTCCGTACGCTTGCCGCAGAGGTAGGTTGGAACAATGAAGCCCTTGTTGCCGCCTTCTTTCATGGGCTCTCTGATGCGATTAAAGTTGCTGCCAGAGATTTACCAGAGGATCTCGAGGCATTGGTGTCTTTTTTTATCCTAATTGACATCAGACTCAGAGAGAGGCCCTCTTTCAAGGAGCGCTTGCAGAAGCCTCCTGTTCCATTGTCTCCTACGTGTTCGTTCCCACCCATGCTTCCCTATCCTCCCATGCCTCCTGGTCCCGAGTCACCAGGTACTGCTGAGAAAATACAGTTGGGATTCACGCGTCTCTCCGCGGCAGAGAGGGCCTTTAGGAGGAGGGAGGGGCTCTGCCTCTATTGTGGGTTACAGGGCCACCTTTTGAAGTCTTGTCCTACACGGCCGGGAAACACTCACACCTAAGGTCCTGTCGTTGGCAGACCTTGGGGGTTTATCCTCGTCTCCGGAACCGCTTAAGGAGAAACCTTTTGTCACGGTTGTCCTTTCCTGGGTGGACTCCTCCATAGTCACTCAGGCTCTTGTTGACTCCGGTGCTGCGGGCTATTTCATTGACAGTGCGTTTGTATCAAAGCACTCCATTCCTGTTTTGCCTCGGTCCGTTCTGCTTGCTATTGAGGCCATTGACGGCAGGCCCCTTCAGCCAGCACTCATACTCACGAAACTGCTCCGTTGTCCATGACTGTTGGGGCTCTCCATTTTGAAACCCTCCACTTCCAGGTGATAAACTCTCTGCATTTTCCGGTTGTTCTGGGTTATCCCTGGCTCCAAAAGCACAATCCCAGTCTCGACTGGCGCAGGTCCGAAATTTTGTCGTGGTCCCCGCAATGTATTTTCACTTGTCTTCGGAAACCAGTTAAAGTCTTGTGCACTTCTTCGGTATCTCAATGCCATGAGAAGTACAGAGAGTTCCTAGACATGTTTGACAAGGTGCGTGCCGGTACGTTGCCTCCTCACCGGTCTTACGATTGTGCCATAGACATGCAACCCGGAGCCATTCCTCCACGGGGCCGGGTGTACCCTCTGTCTGTTGCAGAGAATTGTTCTATGGAGGAGTATGTGGCCGATGCTCTGTCGTGGGGAATCATCTGCAAATCCTGCTCTCCTGTGGGGGCTGGCTTCTTCTTTGTGAAGAAAAAGGGTGGAGAGTTAAGACCATGTATCGATTATAGGGGTCTTAATCGTCTTACCATTAAGAATGCTTACCCTATTCCGCTCATTACGGAACTCTTTGACCGTCTCAAGGGAGCCACGGTCTTTACTAAACTTGATTTGAGAGGAGCGTACAATCTCGTTAGGATTAAGGAGGGTCACAAATGGAAAACAGCATTTAACACCATTATGAGTATCTTGTAATGCCCTTTGGCCTATGTAATGCTCCTGCTGTTTTTCAGGAATTTATTAATGATGTCCTACGAGATATGTTGCAACAGTGTGTTGTGGTGTACTTAGACGACATCCTCATACACTCACCCACACTTGAGGCTCATCGTTCTGATGTTACACAGGTTCTTCAGAGACTACGTGAGAACGGCCTGTTTTGTAAACTCGAGAAATGTGAGTTCCATCAGACTCAAGTAACCTTCCTAGGTTATGTTATCTCCATTGCAGAGTTCTCCATGGATCCTGACAAGTTATCTGCAGTTCTGCAGTGGCCTCGCCCAGTTGGTCTTCGGTCTAGTCAACGTTTTTTGGGGTACGCCAATTACTATAGAAAGTTTATTAAAAACTTTTCTTCCTTGGTCAAACCTATCACAGACATGACCCTTAAAGAGAATGATCCACTCCATTGGTCACCTACTGCCATTGAGGCCTTTGATAGTCTTAAGACTGTCTTTGCTGCCGCTCCAGTTCTGGCTCATCCTAACCCTGTCCTGCCTTTCGTTCTTGAGGTCAATGCGTCTGAGACTGGAGTAGGTGCCCTCTTGTCTCAACGTCCTATGCCTGATGGTTCCTTGCATCCGTGTGGTTTCTTCTCTAAGAAATTGTCTCCAGCGGAGTGCAATTATGAAATTGGCGACAGGGAATTACTGGCCATAATTTTGGCACTCAAAGAATGGAGGCATCTTCTCGAGGGTACTAGCGTGCCAGTGCTTATTCTTACTGACCACAAGAATTTAACTTATCTATCTGAAGCAAAACGTTTGTCGCCCCGACAGGCCAGATGGCCGCTATTTTGTCTCGGTTTAATTATGTGGTCTCCTACCTGCCTGGTAGTAAGAATGTTAGGGCTGATGCCCTCTCTCGACAATTTTCGCCTCTGTCCAAGGAGGAGTCTGTACCTACTCCTGTTATACCTCCTGACCATATTTTGGCTACCATATGTACTAATTTCACTTCTCACTTGGGGGAGGAGATCCTGGCTGCACAAACCAATGCACCTCCTGAGAAACCTAGTGGTAAGTGTTTTGTTCCTGAGAATCTTCGAACTAAACTTTTGCACACTTTCCACTATCCTAAAGCCGCAGGTCACCCAGGCAAGAACGAAATGATTTGGTCTGTCACTCGACAATTCTGGTGGCCAGGTCTTCGTTCTGATATTGCTGCATATGTTGCCTCCTGCTCTGTTGTGCACAGAATAAGACTCCTCGACGTCTTCCTGTGGGTCTTCTTCAATCTATTGCTAATGGTGAGCGTCCTTGGACACATCTTTCCATGGACTTCATTGTCAAGCTCCCTGTTTCTAATGGCAATGCTGTTATCCTTATGGTGGTTGACCATTTTTCTAAAATGTCACATTGCATTCCCTTGATGAAGCTGCCTACCGCTCAGGAGCTTGCTTCAATTTTTGCCCGGGAGGTCTTCCGTTTACATGGGTTACCCAAGGAGATAGTGTTGGACCGGGGTAGCCAGTTTGTCTCCAGATTTTGGCGTTCCTTTTGTGCTCAAATGGGGATCCAGCTTTCCTTCTCCTCGGCATATCACCCTCAATCCAATGGGGCTGGGGAATGGTCTAATCAAGCTCTGGAACAGTTCCTCCGTTGCTATGTCTCAGATCACCACAATAATTGGTCTGAACTGTTACCTTGGGCAGAGTTTGCTCGTAATAGTGCTATTAATGCTTCCTCCAAGTTATCCCCGTTCATGGAGAATTATGGGTTTCAACCATCATTGTTGTCCGATTCATTCATGTCTCAGGGTATTCCGGGTTTGGAGGAGCATCTCCGGCAACTCTGTTCCACGTGGGTGCAGATTCAGGATTGCCTTCAGCGTTCTATGCAGTGCCAAAAGTTCCAGGCTGATTGTAGGTGTCTGCCCGCACCTTCCTACCAGGTTGGTGAGAGAGTTTGGCTGTCCTCCCGCAACTTGAACCTTCGTGTGCCTTCCAATAAATTGGCTCCCCGTTAAGTTGGTCCTTTTCGAATACTCCGACGGGTTAATTCTGTGGCCTACGCTCTTGACCTTCCTCCTGCAATGCGCATCTCCAATGTTTTTCATGTCTCCCTCTTGAAACCATTGGTTTGTAATCGGTTTACCACTGTGTTTCCTCGTCCCCATCCTATCTTTGTTGACAAGCATGAGGAGTATGAGGTCAGCAGCATTATTGACTCTCGTATGTCCAGGGGCCGTGTACAGTATTTGGTTCACTGGAGGGGCTACGGTCCGGAGGCGCATTCCTGGGTTCCCTCCTCTGATGTTCATGCTCCCGCCCTCCTCCGTGCCTTCCATGCCCGTTTCCCAATAAGCCTTTTGTCCTCCCGTGGATGATGGGTCGTTGAGGGGAGGGTACTGTCAGGGTTTTTCCTGTTTTGTTTGCCATGTGCTGCTGGCAGTCATTTTACTCACCTCTCTTCCTTACTATGGTGCATTGTGGGTGATGCTGCTCATTTCCTACACTTCCTTTTATGGCCAGACTGGTGTGCATCATCCATGTGAGACAGGATGCAGTCTCAGAATTGTGATGTCATCACTTATTATTTAAAGGGCCTCTGTTCAGTATGCTTTGCCTTTGCATTGTCTCAGACCTGTTTGTGAGAGTTCCTGTGTATTACCTGGCTGCCTGACGTCCTTCCTGGTTCCTGATCCCTGGCTTGTTCCTGACTCTGCTGTTTTCCTTGTTCCTGATTCCGTCTCGTCTGACTATTCGCTTTGGCTCCTGACTCGGCTCGTCTAACTTCCAGCTCTGGTTTTGACTCCTGGCTTGTTATTTGACTTGTGGACTTTTTATTATTTTTTGCTATTAATAAAGGTGTGATTATTTTTGCACTTCTCGTCTAAGTCTGATTCCTGGCACCCTGACAGTCCCATCAAGTCTACACATATTACATGTTACTTATTACTTAGTATAGCCTTATGCATGTCATATCAAGTCTACACATATTACATGTTACTTATTATTTAGTATAGTCTTATGTATGTCCCATCAAGACTACACATATTACTGTTACTTATTACTTAGTATAACCTTATGTATGTCCCATCAAGTCTATGCATATTACATGTTACTTTTTACTTAGTATAGCCTTATGCATGTCCCATCAAGTCTACACATATTACTGTTACTTATTACTTAGTATAACCTTATGTATGTCCCATCAAGTCTACACATATTACATGTTACTTATTACTTACTATAGCCTTATGCATGTCCCATCAAGTCTACACATATTACATGTTACTTATTATTTAGTATAGTCTTATGTATGTCCCATCAAGACTACACATATTACTGTTACTTATTACTTAGTATAACCTTATGTATGTCCCATCAAGTCTATGCATATTACATGTTACTTCTTACTTAGTATAGCCTTATGCATGTCCCATCAAGTCTACACATATTACTGTTACTTATTACTTAGTATAGCCTTATGTATGTCCCATCAAGTCTACACATATTACATATTACTTATTACTTAGTATAGCCTTATGCATGTCCCATCAAGTCTACACATATTACATGTTAGTTATTACTTAGTATAGCCTTATGTATGTCACATCAAGTCTACACATATTACATGTTACTTATTACTTAGTATAACCTTATGCATGTCCCATCAAGTCTACACATATTACATGTTACTTATTACTTAGTATAGCCTTATGTATGTCCCATCAAGTCTACGCATGTGACACACACAGCAGCACACTAGGGTCACCTTGTCTCACATGTGGCACAAACAGCAGCCCGCTAGGGTCACCTTGTCTTACATGTGACACACACAGCAGCACACTAGGGACACCTTGTCTCACAAGTGACACAAACAGCAGCACACTAGGATCACCTTGTCTCACATGTGAAACAAACAGCAGCCCGCTAGGGTCACCTTGTCTTACATGTGACACACACAGCAGCACACTAGGGACACCTTGTCTCACAAGTGACACAAACAGTAGCACACTAGGATCACCTTGTCTCACATGTGACACACACAGCAGCACACTAGGGTCACCTTGTCTCACATGTGGCACACACAGCAGCACACTAGGGTCACCTTGTCTCACATGTGACACAAACAGTAGCGCACTAGGGTAACCTTGTCTCACATATGACACACACAGCAGCACACTAGGGTCACCTTGTCTCACATGTGACACAAACAGTAGCACACTAGGGTCACCTTGTCTCACATGTGACACACACAGCAGCACACTAGGGTAACCTTGTCTCACATGTGACAAAAACAATAGCACACTAGGGTAACCTTGTCTCACATGTGACACAAACACCAGCACACTAGGGTAACCTTGTCTCACATGTGACATACACAGCAGCACACTAGGGTAACCTTGTCTCACATGTGACACACACAGTAGCACACTAGGTTATGCTTTGCCTTTGCATTGTCTCAGACCTGTTTGTGAGAGTTCCTGTGTATTACCTGGCTGCCTGACGTCCTTCCTGGTTCCTGATCCCTGGCTTGTTCCTGACTCTGCTGTTTTCCTTGTTCCTGATTCCGTCTCGTCTGACTATTCGCTTTGGCTCCTGACTCGGCTCGTCTAACTTCCAGCTCTGGTTTTGACTCCTGGCTTGTTATTTGACTTGTGGACTTTTTATTATTTTTTGCTATTAATAAAGTTGTGATTATTTTTGCACTTCTCGTCTAAGTCTGATTCCTGGCACCCTGACAGTCCCATCAAGTCTACACATATTACATGTTACTTATTACTTAGTATAACCTTATGTATGTCCCATCAAGTCTACACATATTACATGTTACTTATTACTTAGTATAACCTTATGCATGTCCCATCAAGTCTACACATATTACATGTTACTTATTACTTAGGATAGCCTTATGCATGTCCCATCAAGTCTACACATATTACATGTTACTTATTACTTAGTATAACCTTATGTATGTCCCATCAAGTCTACACATATTACATGTTACTTATTACTTAGGATAACCTTATGTATGTCCCATCAAGTCTACACATATTACATGTTACTTATTACTTAGTATAACCTTATGTATGTCCCATCAAGTCTACACATATTACATGTTACTTATTAGTTATTACTTAGTATAGATTATATATGTATGTCCTATCAAGTCTACACATATTACATGTTACTGTTTCCTTAGGATAGCTTTATGCATGTCCCATCAAGTCTACACATATTACTGTTACTTATTACTTAGTATAGCCTTATGTATTTCCCTGTCAGGGTTTTTCCTGTTTTGCTGGCAGCCATTTTACTCACCTCTCTTCCTGACTATGGTGCATTGTGGGTGATGCTGCTCATTTCCTACACTTCCTTTTATGGCATGACTGGTGTGCATCATCCATGTGAGACAGGATGCAGTCTCAGAATTGTGATGTCATCACTTATTATTTATAGGGCCTCTGTTCAGTATACTTTGCCTTTGCGTTGTCTCAGACCTGTTTGTGAGAGATCCTGTGTATTACCTGGCTGCCTGATGTCCTTCCTGGTTCCTGATCCCTGGCTTGTTCCTGACTCTGCTGTTTACCTTTTTCCTGATTCCGGCTCGTCTGACTATTCGCTTTGGCTCCTGACTCGGCTCGTCTGACTACCATCTCTGGTTTTGACTCTTGGCTTGTTATTTGACTTGTGGACTTTTTATTATTTGTTTGCTATTAATAAAGGTGTGATTATTTTTGCACTTCTCGTCTCAGTCTGATTCCTGGCACCCTGACATTACGCAAAGGCCATGAATCCTGATGGTGCTAATAATCCACCTTTACCTGCCATCATTTCCAGGATGGATGAACAGGATCACCACTTGGATCCATTTGCAATAGCCGTGCAAACCCTGCTGACTCGCACTGCACATTTGGACCAAAGTGTCCCGCAAGTTATGGCTGCTCCTGTTTCCGCTGCTGCACCTATGCCTACCAGGAGCATGTCCGGTTCTGCACCTCTACCTCAGCGATATGGAGGCGATCCTATTCAGTGCAGAGGGTTTTTGAACCAGGTGGGCATTTACTTTGAGATGTTACCTCTGACAGAGCTAAGGTGGGATTTCTCATCTCGTTACTCTCAGACACTGCTCTTGCCTGGGCTAATCCCTTGTGGGAGACTAATAAACCTGTGATTTTGAATTACCCTGAATTTGTGGCCTCCTTTCGAAGGGTATTTGATGTTCCAGCTTGCTCCTCCTCTGCTGCTAAACGACTCATGTCCATTCTGCAAGGTACAAGATCTGTTGCTCAGTATGCTATTGAGTTCCGTACGCTTGCCGCAGAGGTAGGTTGGAACAATGAAGCCCTTGTTGCCGCCTTCTTTCATGGGCTCTCTGATGCGATTAAAGTTGCTGCCAGAGATTTACCAGAGGATCTCGAGGCATTGGTGTCTTTTTTTATCCTAATTGACATCAGACTCAGAGAGAGGCCCTCTTTCAAGGAGCGCTTGCAGAAGCCTCCTGTTCCATTGTCTCCTACGTGTTCGTTCCCACCCATGCTTCCCTATCCTCCCATGCCTCCTGGTCCCGAGTCACCAGGTACTGCTGAGAAAATACAGTTGGGATTCACGCGTCTCTCCGCGGCAGAGAGGGCCTTTAGGAGGAGGGAGGGGCTCTGCCTCTATTGTGGGTTACAGGGCCACCTTTTGAAGTCTTGTCCTACACGGCCGGGAAACACTCACACCTAAGGTCCTGTCGTTGGCAGACCTTGGGGGTTTATCCTCGTCTCCGGAACCGCTTAAGGAGAAACCTTTTGTCACGGTTGTCCTTTCCTGGGTGGACTCCTCCATAGTCACTCAGGCTCTTGTTGACTCCGGTGCTGCGGGCTATTTCATTGACAGTGCGTTTGTATCAAAGCACTCCATTCCTGTTTTGCCTCGGTCCGTTCTGCTTGCTATTGAGGCCATTGACGGCAGGCCCCTTCAGCCAGCACTCATACTCACGAAACTGCTCCGTTGTCCATGACTGTTGGGGCTCTCCATTTTGAAACCCTCCACTTCCAGGTGATAAACTCTCTGCATTTTCCGGTTGTTCTGGGTTATCCCTGGCTCCAAAAGCACAATCCCAGTCTCGACTGGCGCAGGTCCGAAATTTTGTCGTGGTCCCCGCAATGTATTTTCACTTGTCTTCGGAAACCAGTTAAAGTCTTGTGCACTTCTTCGGTATCTCAATGCCATGAGAAGTACAGAGAGTTCCTAGACATGTTTGACAAGGTGCGTGCCGGTACGTTGCCTCCTCACCGGTCTTACGATTGTGCCATAGACATGCAACCCGGAGCCATTCCTCCACGGGGCCGGGTGTACCCTCTGTCTGTTGCAGAGAATTGTTCTATGGAGGAGTATGTGGCCGATGCTCTGTCGTGGGGAATCATCTGCAAATCCTGCTCTCCTGTGGGGGCTGGCTTCTTCTTTGTGAAGAAAAAGGGTGGAGAGTTAAGACCATGTATCGATTATAGGGGTCTTAATCGTCTTACCATTAAGAATGCTTACCCTATTCCGCTCATTACGGAACTCTTTGACCGTCTCAAGGGAGCCACGGTCTTTACTAAACTTGATTTGAGAGGAGCGTACAATCTCGTTAGGATTAAGGAGGGTCACAAATGGAAAACAGCATTTAACACCATTATGAGTATCTTGTAATGCCCTTTGGCCTATGTAATGCTCCTGCTGTTTTTCAGGAATTTATTAATGATGTCCTACGAGATATGTTGCAACAGTGTGTTGTGGTGTACTTAGACGACATCCTCATACACTCACCCACACTTGAGGCTCATCGTTCTGATGTTACACAGGTTCTTCAGAGACTACGTGAGAACGGCCTGTTTTGTAAACTCGAGAAATGTGAGTTCCATCAGACTCAAGTAACCTTCCTAGGTTATGTTATCTCCATTGCAGAGTTCTCCATGGATCCTGACAAGTTATCTGCAGTTCTGCAGTGGCCTCGCCCAGTTGGTCTTCGGTCTAGTCAACGTTTTTTGGGGTACGCCAATTACTATAGAAAGTTTATTAAAAACTTTTCTTCCTTGGTCAAACCTATCACAGACATGACCCTTAAAGAGAATGATCCACTCCATTGGTCACCTACTGCCATTGAGGCCTTTGATAGTCTTAAGACTGTCTTTGCTGCCGCTCCAGTTCTGGCTCATCCTAACCCTGTCCTGCCTTTCGTTCTTGAGGTCAATGCGTCTGAGACTGGAGTAGGTGCCCTCTTGTCTCAACGTCCTATGCCTGATGGTTCCTTGCATCCGTGTGGTTTCTTCTCTAAGAAATTGTCTCCAGCGGAGTGCAATTATGAAATTGGCGACAGGGAATTACTGGCCATAATTTTGGCACTCAAAGAATGGAGGCATCTTCTCGAGGGTACTAGCGTGCCAGTGCTTATTCTTACTGACCACAAGAATTTAACTTATCTATCTGAAGCAAAACGTTTGTCGCCCCGACAGGCCAGATGGCCGCTATTTTTGTCTCGGTTTAATTATGTGGTCTCCTACCTGCCTGGTAGTAAGAATGTTAGGGCTGATGCCCTCTCTCGACAATTTTCGCCTCTGTCCAAGGAGGAGTCTGTACCTACTCCTGTTATACCTCCTGACCATATTTTGGCTACCATATGTACTAATTTCACTTCTCACTTGGGGGAGGAGATCCTGGCTGCACAAACCAATGCACCTCCTGAGAAACCTAGTGGTAAGTGTTTTGTTCCTGAGAATCTTCGAACTAAACTTTTGCACACTTTCCACTATCCTAAAGCCGCAGGTCACCCAGGCAAGAACGAAATGATTTGGTCTGTCACTCGACAATTCTGGTGGCCAGGTCTTCGTTCTGATATTGCTGCATATGTTGCCTCCTGCTCTGTTTGTGCACAGAATAAGACTCCTCGACGTCTTCCTGTGGGTCTTCTTCAATCTATTGCTAATGGTGAGCGTCCTTGGACACATCTTTCCATGGACTTCATTGTCAAGCTCCCTGTTTCTAATGGCAATGCTGTTATCCTTATGGTGGTTGACCATTTTTCTAAAATGTCACATTGCATTCCCTTGATGAAGCTGCCTACCGCTCAGGAGCTTGCTTCAATTTTTGCCCGGGAGGTCTTCCGTTTACATGGGTTACCCAAGGAGATAGTGTTGGACCGGGGTAGCCAGTTTGTCTCCAGATTTTGGCGTTCCTTTTGTGCTCAAATGGGGATCCAGCTTTCCTTCTCCTCGGCATATCACCCTCAATCCAATGGGGCTGGGGAATGGTCTAATCAAGCTCTGGAACAGTTCCTCCGTTGCTATGTCTCAGATCACCACAATAATTGGTCTGAACTGTTACCTTGGGCAGAGTTTGCTCGTAATAGTGCTATTAATGCTTCCTCCAAGTTATCCCCGTTCATGGAGAATTATGGGTTTCAACCATCATTGTTGTCCGATTCATTCATGTCTCAGGGTATTCCGGGTTTGGAGGAGCATCTCCGGCAACTCTGTTCCACGTGGGTGCAGATTCAGGATTGCCTTCAGCGTTCTATGCAGTGCCAAAAGTTCCAGGCTGATTGTAGGTGTCTGCCCGCACCTTCCTACCAGGTTGGTGAGAGAGTTTGGCTGTCCTCCCGCAACTTGAACCTTCGTGTGCCTTCCAATAAATTGGCTCCCCGTTAAGTTGGTCCTTTTCGAATACTCCGACGGGTTAATTCTGTGGCCTACGCTCTTGACCTTCCTCCTGCAATGCGCATCTCCAATGTTTTTCATGTCTCCCTCTTGAAACCATTGGTTTGTAATCGGTTTACCACTGTGTTTCCTCGTCCCCATCCTATCTTTGTTGACAAGCATGAGGAGTATGAGGTCAGCAGCATTATTGACTCTCGTATGTCCAGGGGCCGTGTACAGTATTTGGTTCACTGGAGGGGCTACGGTCCGGAGGCGCATTCCTGGGTTCCCTCCTCTGATGTTCATGCTCCCGCCCTCCTCCGTGCCTTCCATGCCCGTTTTCCCAATAAGCCTTTTGTCCTCCCGTGGATGATGGGTCGTTGAGGGGAGGGTACTGTCAGGGTTTTTCCTGTTTTGTTTGCCATGTGCTGCTGGCAGTCATTTTACTCACCTCTCTTCCTTACTATGGTGCATTGTGGGTGATGCTGCTCATTTCCTACACTTCCTTTTATGGCCAGACTGGTGTGCATCATCCATGTGAGACAGGATGCAGTCTCAGAATTGTGATGTCATCACTTATTATTTAAAGGGCCTCTGTTCAGTATGCTTTGCCTTTGCATTGTCTCAGACCTGTTTGTGAGAGTTCCTGTGTATTACCTGGCTGCCTGACGTCCTTCCTGGTTCCTGATCCCTGGCTTGTTCCTGACTCTGCTGTTTTCCTTGTTCCTGATTCCGTCTCGTCTGACTATTCGCTTTGGCTCCTGACTCGGCTCGTCTAACTTCCAGCTCTGGTTTTGACTCCTGGCTTGTTATTTGACTTGTGGACTTTTTATTATTTTTTGCTATTAATAAAGGTGTGATTATTTTTGCACTTCTCGTCTAAGTCTGATTCCTGGCACCCTGACAGTCCCATCAAGTCTACACATATTACATGTTACTTATTACTTAGTATAGCCTTATGCATGTCATATCAAGTCTACACATATTACATGTTACTTATTATTTAGTATAGTCTTATGTATGTCCCATCAAGACTACACATATTACTGTTACTTATTACTTAGTATAACCTTATGTATGTCCCATCAAGTCTATGCATATTACATGTTACTTTTTACTTAGTATAGCCTTATGCATGTCCCATCAAGTCTACACATATTACTGTTACTTATTACTTAGTATAACCTTATGTATGTCCCATCAAGTCTACACATATTACATGTTACTTATTACTTAGTATAGCCTTATGCATGTCCCATCAAGTCTACACATATTACATGTTACTTATTATTTAGTATAGTCTTATGTATGTCCCATCAAGACTACACATATTACTGTTACTTATTACTTAGTATAACCTTATGTATGTCCCATCAAGTCTATGCATATTACATGTTACTTATTACTTAGTATAGCCTTATGCATGTCCCATCAAGTCTACACATATTACTGTTACTTATTACTTAGTATAGCCTTATGTATGTCCCATCAAGTCTACACATATTACATATTACTTATTACTTAGTATAGCCTTATGCATGTCCCATCAAGTCTACACATATTACATGTTAGTTATTACTTAGTATAGCCTTATGTATGTCACATCAAGTCTACACATATTACATGTTACTTATTACTTAGTATAACCTTATGCATGTCCCATCAAGTCTACACATATTACATGTTACTTATTACTTAGTATAGCCTTATGTATGTCCCATCAAGTCTACGCATGTGACACACACAGCAGCACACTAGGGTCACCTTGTCTCACATGTGGCACAAACAGCAGCCCGCTAGGGTCACCTTGTCTTACATGTGACACACACAGCAGCACACTAGGGACACCTTGTCTCACAAGTGACACAAACAGCAGCACACTAGGATCACCTTGTCTCACATGTGAAACAAACAGCAGCCCGCTAGGGTCACCTTGTCTTACATGTGACACACACAGCAGCACACTAGGGACACCTTGTCTCACAAGTGACACAAACAGTAGCACACTAGGATCACCTTGTCTCACATGTGACACACACAGCAGCACACTAGGGTCACCTTGTCTCACATGTGGCACACACAGCAGCACACTAGGGTCACCTTGTCTCACATGTGACACAAACAGTAGCGCACTAGGGTAACCTTGTCTCACATATGACACACACAGCAGCACACTAGGGTCACCTTGTCTCACATGTGACACAAACAGTAGCACACTAGGGTCACCTTGTCTCACATGTGACACACACAGCAGCACACTAGGGTAACCTTGTCTCACATGTGACAAAAACAATAGCACACTAGGGTAACCTTGTCTCACATGTGACACAAACACCAGCACACTAGGGTAACCTTGTCTCACATGTGACATACACAGCAGCACACTAGGGTAACCTTGTCTCACATGTGACACACACAGTAGCACACTAGGTTATGCTTTGCCTTTGCATTGTCTCAGACCTGTTTGTGAGAGTTCCTGTGTATTACCTGGCTGCCTGACGTCCTTCCTGGTTCCTGATCCCTGGCTTGTTCCTGACTCTGCTGTTTTCCTTGTTCCTGATTCCGTCTCGTCTGACTATTCGCTTTGGCTCCTGACTCGGCTCGTCTAACTTCCAGCTCTGGTTTTGACTCCTGGCTTGTTATTTGACTTGTGGACTTTTTATTATTTTTTGCTATTAATAAAGTTGTGATTATTTTTGCACTTCTCGTCTAAGTCTGATTCCTGGCACCCTGACAGTCCCATCAAGTCTACACATATTACATGTTACTTATTACTTAGTATAGCCTTATGTATGTCCCATCAAGTCTACACATATTACATGTTACTTATTACTTACTATAACTTTATGCATGTCCCATCAAGTCTACACATATTACATGTTACTTATTACTTAGTATAGCCTTATGCATGTCCCATCAAGTCTACACATATTACGTTACTTATTACTTAGTATAACCTTATGTATGTCCCATCAAGTCTACACATATTACATGTTACTTATTACTTAGTATAGCCTTATGTATGTCCCATCAAGTCTACACATATTACATGTTACTTATTACTTAGTATAGCCTTATGTATGTCCCATCAAGTCTACACATATTACATGTTACTTATTACTTAGTATAGCCTTATGTATGTCCCATCAAGTCTACACATATTACTGTTACTAATTACTTAGTATAACCTTATGTATGTCCCATCAAGTCTACACATATTACATGTTACTTATTACTTAGTATAGCCTTATGTATGTCCCATCAAGTCTACGCATGTGACACACACAGCAGCACACTAGGGTCACCTTGTCTCACATGTGGCACAAACAGCAGCCCGCTAGGGTCACCTTGTCTTACATGTGACACACACAGCAGCACACTAGGGACACCTTGTCTCACAAGTGACACAAACAGCAGCACACTAGGATCACCTTGTCTCACATGTGACACACACAGCAGCACACTAGGGTCACCTTGTCTCACATGTGGCACACACAGCAGCACACTAGGGTCACCTTGTCTCACATGTGACACAAACAGTAGCACACTAGGGTAACCTTGTCTCACATGTGACATACACAGCAGCACACTAGGGTCACCTTGTCTCACATGTGGCACACACAGCAGCACACTAGGGTCACCTTGTCTCACATGTGACACAAACAGTAGCACACTAGGGTAACCTTGTCTCACATGTGACACACACAGCAGCACACTAGGGTCACATTGTCTCACATGTGACACAAACAGTAGCACACTAGGGTTACCTTGTCTCACATGTGACACACACAGCAGCACACTAGGGTAACCTTGTCTCACATGTGACAAAAACAATAGCACACTGGGGTAACCTTGTCTCACATGTGACACAAACACCAGCACACTAGGGTAACCTTGTCTCACATGTGACATACACAGCAGCACACTAGGGTAACCTTGTCTCACATGTGACACACACAGTAGCACACTAGGTTAACCTTGTCTCACATGTGACACAAACAGTAGCACACTAGGGCAACCTTGTGTTATGGTATAACCCGGATACCAAGGTTTAATACCAGATGAAAGATGTCCTGAATATGGGATCAGCAACACACAACCCAGCTAATTCCCCCCAAACATGAGACCAGGATCCATCTTGAGGGTGAAACAGAATGTACTTTATTGAGGGCTATATGCCCAGTATTTATGCAGGTCTGAGACCATATGGGGGGTTGGAAGAGTATTGTACATTAGATAGAGGGAAGACGCCGTTTTACATGATACAATGGAATTACATTACTTAACCAGATAAGCAATTAAACACAAGAGAACAATGGAGTCATTTTTTACACCTGGCAGTCTGATTAAACAATGTGAATGCTTATCACTTAAACTTAATTACAGTAAACAATAGCTGATGTCAGGAAACCTGTTTTCAGAAAATAGTTCCTCAAAGCTGAACAAAGTTAACCCTTCCAGTACTGACAGAGGGGTCTGTCACATGGCTCCCTCCTGGTGGGACACTCCGGCAGATCCGGCTTGACTATTTGGCGGGTCAGCTTGGGGATGACCGGACTAGGAGGTAGTAGGCATGTCAGCCGGGACAATCCATCTGTATTCCAGTTATGAGAGAGAATTCCTGTCCGTATAAATAAGGGTTCAACTTCTTCAGGGCCCAGACTAGGGCTAAACAGTGGCTCCTGGAGGCTGCAGGGCTGGACGGAGGGAGCTTTGACCTGGGGGAGGAAAGAGGCCCCCCTCTCCCTCTCCTCTTGGTGGTATTGGTAGGTGGTGAGGCAGGAGGGGCTTAAGGGGAGGCTTTAAAGGTGCGGGCTGAGCGGGAAAATCAGCACAATATTTTGGCAGAAAGGAAGTGTAGCATCTCTGCTGGCTGATGTCCCGCTCAGCCTGCATTATGGCCGGGATTGAGGATTTGTTACTGCAGCTGAGGGAGGCTGCTGCGGAGCGCGGTCCTACCTGGCTTGAGGGTCAGGTCCGGTCTCTGCTTGGCACTCCGGTGCCTGTTCCGGCGATCGGGCAGTCGGCTCTGAGGAAGAGATCTGGGAGGATTTCCAAGCCTCTGTCAAGGCTTAGCCCAGAGGTTCGTGGCAGGGCTGGAGGTGGCCGGAAGTCTTCATCTGGTTCCCAGAGGAGGCCTGTGGCTGGTGAGGCGGCGATCAGTTCAGCGGTACAGTCCAGGCCCACGGCAGTGATGACGTCAGCGGCTGGGAGGAGCGGCAGTGCTCGGGAGCTGAGGCCTAAGGCTGTGACGGCCGCACAAAGCGCTGCAGGTGACATGAGTGAGATTCACGGCTGGGAGAGGCCTGCTGGTGGGGGAGGGTCCTCAGGGTTGGATGTGGGAATGGATGGGCCTAGCGGATCCCAGAGTGTGTTTGGAGGAGTGGGGGGTGGTAATATGGGGGGGGGATCTCGGTCCCTATTCAGTATACTGAGGAGGGTGGGGTGGATGTTGCCCCAGGATCTTTCAGGTCAGGTGAGAGAGGTGTGGTTGCAGTTCAGGTTGATGCTCATAGGGATCTGTCATCAGGTAGCTGTCCCCAGTTAGTGGATCAGGAATATGGGTCTTGTGAGGAGACTGAGGAGTTGGAGCTTGATCCTGGGGCGGTGGGCTTCTTCCTTGATTCCTCAGATGAGGAGTTTGTCCCCCCCCCTCTCCTGGGGCCAGTGGGAAGTTGGTTAGCCGATTTGGGGGAGTGGGGAGGAGGCCCCCTGGGGGTGGCTTGGATTCTGGGGTGTCATTTGCTTCAGGTGTTAGTAGTACTGATGATGTGGGTGGCTCACATGTGAGTTTTTCTTTTTCAGACACAGGCCCTACTGGGCAACGGCCTGGCCCCCAGCCAGGCCCGTCTACAGCGGCGGATTCTATGAACGACCTAGAGGAGGACTTCTTTGGCCTGCACGGCTCTTGGATGGACTCCATTCGCATAGAGCCTGATGACGGCGGACAGCAGGATATGTTGCCCGCTGCTGGTGGTGAGGTGAGAGGAGGGGCTAGGGGGGTGGGGTTAGCCGGGTCGCTGAGTGGGGCCAGGTTGACTATGGGGCACATTCGGGGTGGTGGGGGAGGGAACAGACAGCCGGGTGCTTTGCCGGGCCAAGGGGGGTTCCTAGGGGGGGAACTAGAAGACGGCCAGTGGCGGAGGCTGCATAGTCAAGGGGTGATGGGGTGTGGCTCCTAAGAGGGGAAGGGGGGCACACATGGCTAGGGGTGCCAACCTGCCACAAGGGAGGCGGGGGGGGGAGGGGGGTTTTACCACTTAATTTGTGTTCACGTGCTGCTGTTTTCCAGGAAAATACACGGCAGCCGGACCAGCATGCACGGACGGCTGCCATAGTGCAGGAAGGTGTACAGCAGAGAACGGAGCCACACAAGGGCGGGCTCCAGGCTACTATTGAGGAATCATCAGGATTGCAGGTGGTGGACACTTCTACAGGTGAGGCGGGGATATTGAATGTCAGGGGTGATGTTGTGGAGAGTGATAATGATTCTGTGGCTGTGCGGGTTGTTGCGGGCTTGCGGGAGTTGTTGTTGCAATTGGAAGGGGCTGCCCCTCCGAGGGAGATAGCAGTTGAGAGGTCATGGGTTCCGGCTCTGGTGGCGTTGGGTTCTCCGGTTTCGGGGAGGGTCGAGTCTAGTGCGGTAGTGGGATCCTCGGCCCACATTGGCGGGGCTCCTGTAGTGGTTCAGGGCTCTGGACCGTCGGTAGTGGTTCATGGCCCCGGGCCATCGGTTGTTTCTACTCCTGTGGCCTCTAAAACGGTGGAGGGGCGGAGTTGAGAGTGGCAGACATGGCGATGTCCCGTTCTTGCCTCTGCTCCATCGAGCTGTTGGGGATGCATCTGACTTCGGAGGTCAGGGACAAGATATGTAAGTGGGAATTTATTGAACTGTTCTCCCTCCTTCCTCTTGAGCAGTCCTTTGAGATTCCGGAGGATTCGAAAAAGGACGTGGTCAAGAAGGAGGAGGAGGAGAGGAAAAAACGTTAAAGGAAATTACCTAAAACATTTTCTAACTGGTTCCAATCCTTTGTAATTTATGCAAGTGTCTTTGCGGGTAGATTCCCGGAGCAAGGTAGTGCCTAATTCTGTTATCTAGATGAAATCGCAGCCGCGTAGCGTACATATGGTGGTATGGCTTGGTGGTCATATGACGAGCACTTTCGTCAACGGCTGTCATTCAAGCCGGATATGAGGTGGGATGACCGGGACATGGGGTTGTGGCTCAAAATAATGACGCCTTTGAGAGCCTCCCAGTCCTTTCGGCCTGGAGCCAGTGGCTCCTCAACCGGTGGGTCCCCGGCGTTGGTTAGAAAAGGGTGTTGCTTTGCATTCAATGAAAAATTATGTAAGTGGGGTGCCACGTGTAAGTTCAAGCACGAGTGCTCCGGGTGTGGGGGATCCCACCCCTATACTAGATGTTTCCGAAAAGGAAAGGCAGGTGGAGCAGGTGATACGGCTGAAAAAGGGGGTGACTCCGGTGAGGCTAGATGCGATGGAGCATTGGTTCGTCCTGTACGCTAGGCGGCGGGCTGTCGTGAGATAGCGGTGGTCTTGTACCATGGTTTTCAGTTTGGTTTTATTATGCCGTCGCAGGGGGGTAGTCGGGTATTCAGGGGTAATTTAAAGTCAGCTCGCTTGTGTCCGGAGGTGGTGCAGGATAAATTGAACAAGGAAGTGTCCTTGGGGCATATGGCTGGTCCTTTTGATTGTCCTCCCATTGCGGATTTGAGGATATCTCCGCTTGGGGTGGTTCCCAAGAGGAGTGGAGGAAGAATCAGCGCTAATTATAACCTGAAGCCATCAAATAAGTTACCAAATAGATCGGGGATTTCCGGTGGGCGGTAACATCGGAGTGGCGCGAAGCTAGCGTTTGCTCCGTGTATACTCCGTGTATACTCTAACCGCCAGTCACAGGCTCCAGGCCCAAAAGAGCCGAGCAAAGAGTACCAGTTTGGGAGCGCTTCTCACCGACCATCGTGAAGCCTTGGCAGGCTACGCTCAGCGGGTACGTGACACAGAGACAACAAAGGCACTCCACCGAATATATCCCACAGCCAGTAAAGCTCTTTGGCAGGAGCAACGCTGCCCAGGAAAATGCTCATGAACATGGACATGGAGCTACAAGACTGACGATAACAGAAGAGAAAGCCATCCTCTCAGATAAGTACTCACACATCAGACTATGTTCTGTAAAAGCCGCTGCAAGGTTATTTTCTTTCTCTGACTATGAGGATATGAATAGGCTGTGTGCAGTTTTATTAGTCTGGGTGCAGGGAAGACTGTGACTGATATCTGGTAACAATTGAGATAACACTAAGGCCCGAGGTATTCATCTGTTTTATCGGCCTAATTTCTGGTATTGCTGGCTGGGAAAAACAAAAAGGAAAAAAAAAATAACTAGACAAAGAACTCAGTTGGAAACGTGATCCCTGGTCATGGTACTCTATAGGGGGAAGTTGTTGTGATGGCCCATATCTGTGTGACAGTATAAAGAGAGTCACTGACTCAGGTCTCTGGAATCCAACAGGCTGTTTTCTTTCCCCTATAGGAAGGTGCTATATATTGCCCCAGTGAAGAAAACTGTTACACACAAATCTGATTCAACAAACCCTACACTTTTATATCTGAACTCACTGCGCTGTTGAAAAAAAAGAAAAATAAAGAGAAAGAATACAGATATAATAGGAAAAGAAAATCCGGGGGCTAACTACTTAGCTCAGAACTATAATACACATAAAAGTGCAACTCTATAGGCATTAAGCAAAGCCTGAGTTTGAGGGGACTTAACTGCAATATACCATAATACACTATACTGAAGAATATACTGTGTGCCTAGAGAACAAGTCTGGGATAAGTATGTAAGAGTTCTGTGCCGTGTTTGAGGCCTGAAGCTCCCAGTGAAGAAACTGGTACTAGCTGGTATTTGGAATATACTGATAGTGGTCACGGATCTTGGTTGTGATAACAGTCTGATTAAAAGTTTCACTATACTAACAGGAAGAAAAATCAGAAAGTCTGGTGTGAAAGTCTGGGATTAGCATGCAAGTGGACTGTGTTGTGTTAAAAATGTTGAACCCAGTGAAGAACTAGGTGGCTGGTGACACTTGGAAAGACTGTTAATTCCTTCTGACAAAGATATATTAACCCAGGACCAACTGTGCTGTATATGACTAAGCTTTAGAGTTTTGTTATATGTGGTAAAAACACCCATGGTTTCACCCTTGTGAAGAATGTACAGTGTGGCTAGGGTATAAGTTTGGGACCCTGATCCAGTGGGTTTGTGTTGTGAACAGAATGTAGGGAATGCAGTGAAAAACCTAGCAGTTGGTTCAAATTGGTTTCTTTGGAAGGCTTGATAGGCTAGATTGATAAAATAGAAGAGTGTAAAGTAATTTGAACTCTGTTTTTTTTTTATTTTTTTTTTATTTTTAAGATTGAAGGCTCCACAACGATTAAAAGTAGATAAGAGGTTAAACTCAAAGAAATAACTTAGCTCAGAAAATTGTATAGCGCTTAACATTACAATCTATCCCTTGTTGGGTACTTGATATATAGATTTTCTTCTCTTTTTTCCTCTCTTCCCTCACACACTCCTACACTATTTATTCACTTTTGACCCAAGACACCATCTCACACTTTTTATTTTTTATTTTTTTTGTAGACTTCAGTTTAGTCCTTGATCACTTAGATTTACACCTGCCCAAATGGCTCATACTCACTACTAACACTTCTTCACATTAGTCTTCACTCACACACTTTCCCCCCCCCTTTTTTTTTTTTTTTTTTTTCTCTTCCCCCTCCCGTGGTACATTTTTATAAATACAAGTGATTATTAATGGATAAGTTTATCCAGAATTCAAAAGATAAGTCCCCAGCTGTAATGTCAGCCAAAACTAGGGAAAGAAATAAGAACAAGAATACAATTGATCCCATACAAGAGAATTTAGATAGTGCGAACACACCTCATGTTAACATAGATACACAAATGTTAATAACTCAAATCTCTGCTTTATTGATGCCACAGTTTGATAATCTCAGACTAGAAATATCAACGGTATCGAATGAGTTAAAACATTTTAATGCAAGAATAGGAGAAATAGAAAATAGAATATCGAACCTAGAGGATCAACTGACTATTAAAAGTAATAGGATTGAAGATTTAACCGGACAAATTGCAAAATTACAAGTCAGAGCAGATGTTGCTGAAGATATATCTAGAAGAAATAATCTAAGGTTCATAGGTATATCTGAAAAATATGTAAATAGAGAGTTAGAAGCACTTATCACCAAAGAAATACCAAGGAAACTGGGCATGCAAAGGGAAGGATTAGAAATCATAGCTGAGCGGATACATAGACTGGGTTCAAGTAAGCAATATTTGGGTGAAGACCCTATGGGCAGATCCCGCACTAGGCCAGTGGTAGCAAAATTCTTGAACTATAAGGACAAAGCTGAAATCTTAAAATATTTTAAAAAACTCTCAGAACCTCTCCTGTTGGATGACAGGAAAGTCCTTATCTTTCAAGACTTTTCAATGGAAACCTCGAATAAAAGGAAAATAATGTCACAATTGTGCTCGCAATTCATTCAAAAGGGGTTACAGGCATTTGTAGTCTATCCTGCTATCTTGAAAGTAGGAGGCAAGGATGGCTTTAAATCTTTTCAGAATAATGAAGAAGCTAAACAGTATTATGTCACAGTTTGTCAGGATTTATGACATAAAGGAGAACAGCGTTAAAATTTTAACTGGTTTGATTTGTATTTTCTTTTCTTTTTTTTCCTTTTTCTTTTTTTTTTTTTTTTTTCTCTTCTTATCAGCCTCTCATAAAGTTAAGGATATGTCTAGTAGTGTTGGAAAATCTGTGGTTGGTAGCTTGCATAGAATAAAATTAGGAACTTACTAGGTCTTACATCTTGGAATGTTGGTGGTATTGTCTCCCCTATTAAAAGAAAGACAATCTTAAAGCATCTTAAAAAATTAAACACTGATATTGCCTTTCTCCAGGAAGTCAGGTTGTCGGCAACAGAATTAGCTAAATTAAAAGTTAATTGGGTAAAAGAAGTAGTTGCCACTCCATGTTTAGAAAGGAAAAAGGGTGTAGCCATACTACTTGGCAAGAATCTAGAATATAAAATTCTTGAAGTTAAAAAAGATGACAATGCACGCTATATTATTATCGAAATAGAAATAAAAAAAAAGATTTATACTTTGTGTAATGTCTATGGTCCAAATAATCTGGACCCGGAATTTTGGAATAAATTGCAGGTATTAATGTTAAAGTATAATGAAAAAAATTTAATAATTGCTGGTGATTTTAATTTAACACCTAGATTCCCATTAGACAGGAAAAGCACAAAAGGTAGGAAAAAGGATTCCAGAATTTCGAAGGAAATGAGAATCCTGCATACATTTAAAAAATCACTTAAAGTCCATGATATTTGGAGACTCCAATATCCAGATTTAAAAAGATTTACATGCTTATCAAAATCACTAGAATCACTATCGAGGATTGATTTTTTCCTGATATCCGAGTCCTTATTGTTGGCTAACCCAAAGGCAGACATAAAAGATGTGATCATATCTGATCACGCTCCTATTACACTAGAACTTACCCTAGAGGAGATATTAATAAGAGTTCCTAAAAGAAACTTCTTTCACTTCCTGAAATACATGCTGAAAAATGCATCTTTTGTAGCTATGTTAAGAGAAAAATTCAATATTTTTATAAATTTGAACAGAGAATATCTAGATAGGATAGAAATACTGTGGGAAACAGCTAAATCAGTGTTAAGGGGAGAAATAATAAGCTATATGGCCACATTTAAAAAGAAAAGAAAGAGAAGGGAAGAACAATTAACAAATCAAGTTATAAATTCTTATAATAGATACCTATTAAGCACTACAAAAAAGAACTGGTTCAGGTATACTCAGGCAAAACAAGAAAGGGACACATTCTACACACAAGAAACTATCAGAGAAGATCTCAAAAGTAAAGCTAAGTTTATGAAATTTGGTAATAAAACAGGCAGTCTTCTAGCGAAAGTAGTTAAATCTGAAAAAAAAACTAATATAATACCGGTAATAAAAGTGGAAGATACATATATACACGACCCGTTAGAAATAAACGAGATCTTTTACCAAATATACAGCAAATTTTACGGGGCATCTGAGTTAGACAGCTCGAATAAAAGGCGGTTCTGGGATTCAATAACTACCCCTAAAATAACACTGGAAGAAGTTAATACAATTAATCAGCCTATTACGATAGAAGAAGTAGAAATAACAATTAATAAGATTAAATTAAATAAAGCACCCGGGCCGGATCATCTGCCAGCCGAGTTCTATAAAATTTTAAAAAAAGAAATTGCACCATACTTGACCAAATTATATAATTGGTATTACTCCGAGAATTCTAGCATGTCAAAGAACTTCACTAAAGCAAATACAATTTTGATATATAAAAAAGGAAGGGACCCTGAGAAGCCAGACGCATACAGACCTATTTCCCTACTAAATGTGGACTATAAGATCTTAGCAATAATTGTCGCGGAAAGATTAAAAAATTTTTTGGTAATATCATACATACAAATCAAGTAGGGTTTATGAATAATCGAAGTTCTGTGGTTAATATACGTAAAGCTTGCATTATTATTGAATATTTTAACGATCTGGCAGATAAACACCAGGAGATAAGAGAAGATGCAGCCTTAATAGCCATAGATGCAGAAAAAGCTTTTGATGTGGTACAGTGGGATCATCTTTTCACATCACTGTCTAAGTTTGGTTTCTCGGGCCCCTTTCTAAACTATATCAAAGCAATATATAAAAATCCGATATCTGTAATTTCAGTGAATGGAGTGGAATCCGCAGATATTGCTCTGAAAAGAGGTACAAGACAAGGTTGTCCCTTGTCACCTTTCTTGTTCAACCTGTCTATTGAATCATTAGCTATTAAAATTCGTCAAGAGATGCAAGGGATTGTTTGTAATAATATAGAGGAAAAGATCCTACTATATGCTGATGACGTTTTGATATTCTTGAGAAATAGCAATCGGAGCATACCACAACTTATGGACATAATAGAGCTATATAGCTCCTTTTCGGGTTATAGAGTTAATTTTAATAAAACTGAACTCCTATGGCTTAATAAACAAAAAGAATCTAATACTTTGTTCCCCTATAAAGTAGTAGATCAGATTACATATCTTGGAATCAATCTCAGTAAGAACCCTAAGTTGTGGTATGATTTGAATGTTAAACCAATTTTACAGAAAATTACTGACCAGTTAAATGTGTGGAAATATATTCCCTTGGCCCTGTCAGGTAAAATTAGTTTAATCAAAATGATTATCTTCCCAAAGATATTATATAAAATGCAGAATTTACCTTTACTCATTAAGTCCACAGATATTAAAGTATTCAATAAAAATATAATCGATTTTCTGTGGGGTAAGAAAAGAAAAAAAATCTCTCTCAAAATATTGTGTCTTTTAAAGGAATCTGGAGGATTTGCACTCCCAGATATAGGGAAATATAACTTAGCATGCCATGTTAAAATTGCAGCGGAATGGCTGCTAGATAAGGAATATTATACAGCAAGGTCATTGGAAGAGGGAATAGTGAAACCCTACTCTCTAAAGGCTCTTTTACATACTAAAGTTGCAGATATTCCTAAGAAGATCAAAAAGATCAGCTCAGTCATGAGCATTATAAAAGCGTGGCAGCAGTATTGCAAGAAATTAAAAGTTAATTATACAATATCTAATTATTTAACAATTACTGGCTACCCCCTTTTCCCGGAAGCGTTAAAATCTGCAGTCTTCCATAGGTGGAAAAGTAAGGGATTGATATATATTGGTCAAATGATTAATTTCAACACAGAAAACCCGCACACTAAGACGTTTGAGGAATTAAGAGCTGAATTCGATTTACCCAATAAATTTTTTTTTGCGTACCTACAAACAAGGAGTCTAGCCAATAAGCTATTACACCTCCAAAATAAGGATTGGGATTGGCCCTCACTTATGCTGAATTTTAATTTAAGTAAAGCAGGAGATTTCTCGATTAGAAAATGGTACAATGAATCTTTGAGACAGGAGGGTAGCTTAAACTTAAAGCTTATCGTCAAAAAATGGCAACTTAAGGGGTTTAGAGAATGTAATGAAGATCGTATATATAATAGTATTAATAAAATAAATAAGATTTTCACTTCTACCAATTTTAGAGAAGCACATATCTTCCTGCTTAATCAAACATACCTGACACCATGTGCCATGTCAAGATGGAACAGCCAAATTAAGGATAAATGTGCGAAATGTGGTAACAGTGGGGCTGATATTGTACACTATTTTTGGGAATGTACATTAGTTAGGCAGTATTGGAATAAAATAAGTTTTCTACTCTCAAGGATATTAAAAACAGGGATATCAATCTCCCGAGACACAGTCTTTTTCCTATTACAGGCAGACTCCAGAATAAAAAATAAATTATTTATTGAATTAGTGATAGGGGTGGCAAGGTTTCTATTGTTGAGAACTTGGATCTCAAAAAAATTACCATCCATAGCAGAAGTGAGTAACTTTATCTTTAAACAAATGACACTAGAACAATGTATGATAGAACAAGATAAAAGTAAGGAAGTCGAGACTTTTTTTAAAAAGTGGGAAACTTTCATATACTCCCAGGCAATAGATATACAGAAGAAAATTATTTATCCGTTAAGATCAACAGAATACGTTATGAATGCAACACTAAGAGGGGAATTGCCGCAGGTATAACAAGTCATTATCTTAGAGAATTGAATGCGACCGTAAACTCGAAGGCTGATAAGAATACATAAATTTTTGCGTATTTACCTTTTCTTTCTTTTTTTTTTTTTTTTTTTTTTTCTTTCTTCTTTTCTCCGTCTTTCTCTTTTTCTTTTTTTAGTTTTATGTGTTGTATAGTAATTCTTATTAGAAAATAAGCCCACAGATGAGACATATTGGAAGACATAGTCGGGACAGATAGTGAAGAGTCCAGTTTATTCTAGCTATAGAGTTTAATGTTATGATTTGTTTAATGTCTGGTTGCTGGATTTTTCTTTTTGTCCCATGGTTTTTTCCTTTCTCTAGAAGGGAACGGCATGACAGATATTTCTTAATTGTTATGATGTTGAGACTGTTCCCCGCTGCTATTGTCTTCACCTTTTTCTTTTTCTGTACCCCATCTGTGCTCTCAATAAAAAATATTTAACAAAAAAAATTATAACCTGAAGCCAAATACAAGGAGGGACCCTCTCTAAAAGTCCCTTGGGTTGTGGTTACAGAGAGAAGGAAGTATTGGCGCTTACAGCTAGGATAGATCAAAAATGAATAAAAAGTGTATATATAAATATATAAATAGTCAATAATAGGTCTATAAGTATCTTAATATATCCGTATAAATCGAAATCAAAAGGACCAATATACTTCACTACAGACAGCCGCCTTCTATACTCCTAATAACGCAATACAAGGTACCACTCTCAAATGTGCATAAGTTTGATCCAATACTCAATGAGCAAGATCAACTACATTTGAGAGCATAGTGTATTAGATACTATTGGTGGTATACCATACCTACGCTGCATAGGGAAAAGACTAAGTGCACTGATTCGTTACTGGCTTTTCTATATATCACTATATTTTGTATATATTTTTTATTTTTCTATTTATTACTTGTTCTAGCTGTATAAACTGGACGTCCAGATTTTAATGTTTGAGTGTTATACTTATACACATCTTTGAGTGCTCTTTTAGCTTATTTATCATCGTTTTTACATATGTATTTTTTGCCTATTTACTAGAACTAGGGTACTGCTCTGCCTGACATTGTACCTCTCTACTGTAATCTGCTTGTTTGAGCTAGTCTTTAGAGTTAGGTTCCACTGCCCAGCATATCCTTTCCCACAGATTTTTTACCGTGTATATGCCTGACATTTTAAACATTGTATTTCTAATAAATTTTCTTGGAATTTTACAATAGTGCCTGTCATTATATACGGATATATTAAGATACTTATAGACCTATTATTGACTATTTATATATTTATATATACACTTTTTATTCATTTTTTATCTATCCTAGCTGTAAGCGCCAATACTTCCTTCTCTCTGTGGTTCCCAAGAGGGAGCCTGGTAAGTTCAGGCTAAGTCATCATCTCTCTTTTCCTAAAGGGGAATCGGTGAATGATGGTATCCCTCAGGAACTGGTGTTGGTAAAATATGCCTCTTTTGGCGTTGGTAAGGGAGGCGGGGCCTTCTGCCTTGTTGGCAAAAATTGACATTGAGGCGGCGTTCCCGTTGTTGCCTGTGCACCCGTCCTCGCATCATTTGCTGGGTTGTTGTGTGGAGGGCTCGTACTATGTTGATTTGTGTTTGCCTATGGGCTGCTCCATTTCGTGTTCATTGTTTGAGCAGTTCAGTACGTTCCTGGAATGGGTGGTCTCAGTGCGGTCGGGCTTGTCATCATTGGTGCATTACCTTGACGATTTCTTGTTTGTAGGCACGGCTGGGTCGGATGTTTGTAGGCGGTTGCGTGATGTTTGCTGTCAGGTGGCGTTGGATTTCGGTGTGCCAATTGCCTGTGAGAAATCAGAAGGGCCTGTGTCGACCCTGGATTTCTTGGGTATCACGATTGACTCCATAAACATGGAGTGCAGACTTCCAGGTGATAAAGTGAAGGATTTGCTGGAGGTCGTAGACCGCTGTTTGTTGGCTAAGAAGATCACGTTACGTGATCTCCAGTCGTTGGTTGGCAAGTTCAATTTCGCGTGTAGAATCATCCCCATGGGGAGGGTTTTTTGCAGGCGGTTGTCCTTGGCCACTGCGGTATCGAAAAGCCGCACCATTTTGTGCGGTTGTCGAGGGAGTTGAAGGATGACTTGAGAGTGTGACAGTGTTTTTTGTTGGGTTTTAATGGCTCTGCATTGATTCAAGTGCCTAGGGTGTCGAATGAGGAGTTGGGACTTGTGATGGATTCGGCTGGTAGTTGTGGTTTCGGAGCTTACTTTATGGGCCATTGGTGTGCGGCTGGATGGCAGGATGAGTGGTTTTCTTGTGGCTTAGTGAAGAATTTGTTTTTTTTGGAGCTCTTCCCAATTGTCCCTGTATGTTTGGGAGGTTGAATTGCGTAATCGGTCAGTGGTGTTCTGAACGGATAACATGGGGGTTGCTTTGAATACCTTGATGGCTTCATCTTTGCCGGTGTTGCGCTTCTTGCGTCTGTTGGATTTGAAGTGTTTGAGGATGAACGTGTGCATTAAGGCTAAACATATCCCAGGTGTTGATAATCCTATAGCCGATTCCCTCTATCGCTTTCAGTGGCGGCGGTTCCGGGAATTGGCCCCTCTTGCAGACGCGACCGGTTGCCAGTGCCCAGTTTTTCTGTGGAGGCTTGGGGTGGAAGATTGGCTGGACTGGTGAAGGCCTCGCTCGCTCCAGGTACTTGGGCTTCCTACTCCAGAGTGTGGTGGGATTGGGAGTCCAGGCTGATGGTATGGGATGTATGTGAAAGGGGTCCTGATCTTACTGGTGCCCTGTTGGAATTGATGTGGGAATGAGGGTCCCAAAGATTATCGCCTTCGGCTATGGATAGGTGTATGGCAGCTTTGTCCTTTAGTTTTAAGCTGTTAGGTCTGCAGGATGCTACAAAGGGTTTTCTGTGTGCAGCAGGTTTTGAAGGGTTTGAAAAAGGGGTCAGTTGGCCCGTCCCTGGATAGGAGGAGGCTGATTACTTTTTCATTACTTGAAAAGTTGTATAATGTTCTTGAAGTTGTGTGCCTGTCGGTTTTTGAAACGTGTTTGTTCAGGGTTGCTTATGTTCTGGCCTTTTTCGGGGCTTTTCAGGTCTCGGAATTAGTTAGCAAGAACTTGAATTCAATGAATTTGATGGGTGGCTTGGGCGTTGCGGATGTGATTTTATTTGACTCCAGGGTGGAGATATTTTTGAGAAAAAGTAAGACGGACCAGCTGGGGAAAGGTAGGACGATTGTCCTTTTTCCCAGTGGATCAGTGGTTTGTCCTTGGCGTTGTGTTCAAATGTACTTGAGGGTCCGGCCGGTAACTGGGGGTTCGTTGTTAGTTCATCTGGACGGGAGGCCGTTGTCGTAGTTTCAGTTCAAGGCCATGCTTAAAAAGGCCTTGGGTCGGTTGGGAATCAATATGGCTGATTTTGGAACCCACTCTTTTCGGATTGGGGCCGCGATGGAAGCGTCCATGAGGGGGCTTTCCGAGGTGGAGGTTAAGGGGATTGACAGGTGGGGTTCGGGTCGTTTTCGGTTGTATGTTTGCCGTGAATTGGGTCTTTGAGGGGAGTTTTTCTTGTGGTTCATTTGTTTTCTGTGTTTTAGGTGTGGAGCGTTTGTGGTTGGTCGGCCACTCTTTTATTTATTGGGCCCGGAGGGCGGCTTCAGCGAAGGTGGATGGCTTGCAGTTGGGTATTGCCAAATCTCGTTGTGAAGTTAAATGGTTTGGTGTGAGGGGGCTCAGATGGGACGGATTACTGCCTCTGGTGTTGGATTATTGCAGGCGCTTTCAGCCTCCAACTGTGTTGTTAATCCATGCTGGGGGGAATGATCTTAGTTTTTTACCGCAGAGAGAGATGTTGAGAAACATGGAAAGGGACATTGATAGATTGAGGAGCTTGTTCCCCTCTTTGACAATTATATGGTCGGACATTTGCCGAGGATGGTGTGGAGGGCAGCCTGGGACCCTGTACGTTTGGATAAGAGCAGACGAAAAATAAATAAGATTATGGGTGCTTTTGTATGGAGGCTTGGTGGTTCGGTTGTTCATCACTCAGATTTAGCGGAGGTTGGTGAGGATGAATTCTATCTGCCTGATGGTGTACATTTGAATGATTTCAGGCTGCAGCTGTTTATCCTCAATTTTAAGGAGGCGTTATGTGTGATTGGTGGGTTGGCGGGACTGGGCTGCGGTGTCAGGCCAGTCGGTGGCGGGGGTGCTAGCCCTTAAATTACAGAGAAATTATGGCCAATAGTTTGTGTGGTGGTAGTTTACATCCCCATTGGGGAATTCAAGGTGGGTTTTCTAAGGACAAGGGGTTCCTTAGAAACTTAGATATGGAGGATCGCTGACAGGCCCAACCATTTGCACGCTTGGGTCCAGTAAAACAAAGAGTTACGGCCATAGTTAAATTAAGAAAATAGGAGGGACTAGCATCGCTGTGGTTTAAGGTGTAATATGTTTACAATTCTTTGCACTGTTATTTATTAAGTTATTAAAGTTTTACTAAGTTATTTATTAATAAAGGGGCTGCGGCCATTTTTGCACCAAAGCTAAGTCTGTTGTCTGTTATTTATGAGGGGTTTAGTTGGAAGGATTGGTATTGGAGTGTGTTGATGGTTAAGGGCCGGAGATTTGACGACATAAAAGGTCAAGTCCTACAAAATCTCATCAGCTTCTTTATAAGTTTTTTGTACCTGCTCTTTATAGGTATCCACAAGCCCTTCATACTGACGTAGGTTGCCCTTGAGCTGCTGCACCTCACAATGAGCCAGCGTCAGCTTCTCCTCCAGTGTCGCTAAGTTTGTCTTTAATGTTTCATGTTCCACCCTCAAGCTGGTGTTTTCTGTGGTCTGTCGGTGCAGCTTGTCTAGCAGAGATTCCTGTTCTAAACGCGCTTTTTCCTCTGCGCTCCTCTTCTCTCCCGCTAGCACCGTTACATGATTGTTTAATGTGACTATTTCATCCTCTACTTGACTCTTCTCAATCAGCGCATTGTAACGGGACTTCCACGTATCAATAGTGGATAGAGATTTACTGAGCTCAGCGTCCTGGGGCTCAGCAGCAGATGGGTCAGTCTCTGCAGCATGGATATGGGTACGGGTAGTCACAGGGTTAACATCGGTGGGACCCATGGGAGCGTAGGCAGAAACAAGGGGGGCCAAGTTATTTCCAAGGAGAACATCAGCAGGTAAGTCCTTCATGACCCCCACATTCACAGGTCTAGTGCCCACTTCCCAATCCAAATGTACCCGGGCAACAGGTAGGCGGAATACAGTGCCCCCTGCTACCCTCACAGCCACAGTGTCTACGGTGTGCTGTTTCTCAGACACCAAGTTCATGGTAGCACCAGTATCCTGTAGACCACTGACCTCCTTCCCATTCACTTTAACCAGTTGCCGGTTATCCTGGTGGGCAGCTTGCACGGGGTCTGCTTCATGTAGGATGCCCCAGCATTCTTCCTCCTCTACGCAGTGGGCCTCAGGCTGGGGGTTACGTGGGTTTCTGCCGGCGGGTCTCCTCCAGGACCGTGCTTGGTTCGCTGTGTTTAGGGGACACTCTGGTCTTTTGTGCCCTAGTTGCTTGCATCCAAAGCACCGTATAGGCTGTGAGTAGTCCCGTGAGTTGAACCGGGCTGTCTGAGGATAGTTCATGGCTGGAGGCCATGTGGTAGAGCGGTGCGCCAGGGGTTGGTAACTGGTAGCTGCTGGGGTGACTGGGGGTCTGTACTCCACTCTGGCAGGGGGCTTAGTGGTAGCAGTGTCCAGTTTGCGGGCATCCTATACTCATCTGCCAGACGAGCAGCTTCATGCAGGGTGGAGGGTTTACGGTCCCGAACCCACTCTCTTACTCCTGCTGATAACTTGTCAAAGCAATGTTCCAACAGGAATAGCTGCAGCACCTCTTCCCCAGATACGACTTGGCACCCCGCTATCCAGTGAGCTGCTGTGCAGTGCACCTTCTATGCCCACTCAACGTAGGAATCTCCAGCTAGGTTAACAGTGTCTCTTAACCGTCTCCTGTATGCCTCCGGTGTAATCACATACCTGGAGAGCAGAGCCTCTTTTACAGCATTATAATCCCCGACTTCCTCATCTGGAATGGCCCAAAAAGCCTCGCTGGCCCGGTTGGATAATTTTCCGGATAATATCATGACCCAGTCCTCTGCGAGTTCCTTGTGTAGGGCACATAGCCTCTCAAAATCCGCAAGGTACCCATCAATCTCTCTTTCTGTTTCCAGGAAGTTTTTAAAAGCTGCAAAATGTACTTTTCTCTTTTCCACTGGGGTTGCTGTGACTTGGGCTGCTGCAGCGCCTCTTTGGTGAAGTAGGTTGGCCTCCACAGCTGCTATGACCCAGTCGATAATTTCTGTAGTCGGGTTGGGGCCATAATGTGCCAGTCTTATTTTAACCGCCCGGTCAAAGCTTGCTTCTTTGGGGGTTCTGTCTGATATGCTGAGCCCATTGGTTCCTTCGGTCCCTGGTACTCCGTCCATCTCGGTCAGTATTGTAATAATCTCCCTCTTCCTGAGGTTACTGGCTTGTCGGCCCCGTTGTTCTAGCAGGTCTTTAAGGGTGGCTCTTTTCAGCCTTTTATTTGCTACTTCCATTAGGTCTGGATGTGTAGTTGCTCTTCTGGGCAATGAGGATCATCCCGTCGCTTGCCACCAATTGTTATGGTATAACCCGGATACCAAGGGTTAATACCAGATGAAAGATGTCCTGAATATGGGATCAGCAACACACAACCCAGCTAATTCCCCCCAAACATGAGACCAGGCTCCATCTTGAGGGTGAAACAGAATGTACTTTATTGAGGGCTATATGCCCAGTATTTATGCAGGTCTGAGACCAGATGAGGGGTTGGAAGAGTATTGAACATTAGATAGAGGGAAGACGCCCTTTTACATGATACAATGGAATTACATTACTTAACCAGATAAGCAATTAAACACAAGAGAACAATGGAGTCCTTTTTGACACCTGGCAGTCTGATTAAACAATGTGAACGCTTATCACTTAAACTTAATTAAAGTAAATAATAGCTGATATCAGGAAACCTGTTTTCAGAAAATAGTTCCTCAAAGCTGAACAAAGTTAACCCTTCCAGTACTGACAGAGGGGTCTGTCACACCTTGTCACACATGTGACACACACAGCAGCACACTAGGGTCACCTCGTCTTACATGTGGCACAAACAGCAGCACACTAGGGTCACCTTGTCTTACATATGACACACACAGCAGCACACTAGGGTCACCTTGTCTCACATGTGACACAAACAGTAGCACACTAGGGTCACCTTGTCTTACATGTGACAGTAGCACACTAGGGTCACCTTGTCTTACATGTGACACAAACAGTAGCACACTAGGGTCACCTTGTCTCACATGTGGCACAAACAGCAGCCCGCTAGGGTCACCTTGTCTTACATGTGACACACACAGCAGCACACTAGGGTCACATTGTCCCACATGTGACACAAACACCAGCACACTAGGGTGCCAATCCGTAATGCATAATGAATCCAATCAATGATGCATAACAAAACAAAACGACAGTGCATAACAAATTCAACAACAGTGCATAACAGGGATGGTAGGGTGGGGAAAGATTCTTCTGGGAGTCCACAGGAACAAAGAGGAAGTGGAATCCCTCCACATCCCTCTTATAAGGTTAGTAAACCCCTCCCAACACAATGCAACATTGTAACTAACACACACACACAGCAGCACTCACTCCTCCAGGCCTTAACCCTTAGCTACGTTCCGGGCTATTTGCCCTGCACTTTCTTAAGGGATTAAATGCCCTACATGTCCTAAGTGTCTGCTTGTAACCTAACTTATCATAACTTAACACTTAACATAACTTTATTAAATAATAAATAACACAACACAGTTTGTGGGTGAAAGACCCGTGGGTCGCATTTATTGGTACCAGCCGTGGAACTGGCAGGTAACTTAACCACGGGTGGCGGCAATCGGGGCCTACATTCTAACTATGAATAACTACTTCTAGAAAATGGCCAAGGGACACTGCTGCAGACCACAAGGCGGAGATACTCACGCAGCTTTATATTTAGGGGTTTCTCGGCCCAACAATAATCAGCCCGAGCACGCCCAAGCATACCAAGCCTGTGACGTCACCCTGACCGCAATGGCCGTTACTCAAACCTCCTTCCAGTCTGCAGCCGTGATCCTGACCACCCTTCACAAGAGACTGACCTGCATATTCAATGGTCCTGACTCTTGCCGCCACCCTAAACTCTTAGGAGTAACTCCTGCCTGATGTTCTGCAAGAACAAATCTACTCCTTCCGGTTCTAAATGAACCCCATCCTGCCTATACAAACCCTTATGGGCTGCCGAGATGTTCCCGTGCTCTACCACAAAACCCTCAAGCTCGACTACCTGCTTCCTCAGGTCCCTATTGATCTTTTTCCTGACCTGGAAATCTGTCTTATGACACACCATGTGTCTCCATCTTAATCTAGGGATCACATTCGACCACCCGATTCTCACACCTGGAAACCAGAGTTTGAACTGCCTCAGGTCTGACTGCATTGCCCGAATTAGATCCAATGTGGGAATGGCCCCCACATCGTTGCCGCCAGCATGTATTATCAGAATGTGGGGTTTCTCCCACCTTCTCGCGACATTCTGGAGCAATGCAGGCAGATCTGCCCAGGCCAAGCCTCTGTGCCATAGCCAATGTAACACAGCCCTGGATGAAGGAAATCCTAGCTGCTGTCCTCCTGGCGTGGCTGAAGCTCTAATTGCGGCCCAGTGCACATATGAATGGCCGACGATCCACACCTGTACAGGACCTGGACGTGTTTCTGAAAACAAAGAAAACAAGAGTTATCCCGCTTGCAGTGGACCAGATCCTCAACAAACCTTGGCCCATTACCTTTAGGTATCACCCCCGGACTGAGCTCAATTCCTCTGGAATGGCGTTGTTTACCGACTGCCCTTTCGGATAAGAGAGGTGCTGTATGAGCCGGAACTTACCCGTTTCCTTTTTGGGGACAACCCCCAGCGGGGAAATAACTAAGTCCGGCAGTGGTAATTCCCCGAAAGGGCCTGCAACCCTACCCAAGGCCACTTCTTTTCCCAACTTCTCCCTGACTGCCTCAGGGTACTGAGAAGCCGATTTCAGGTTCTTCCTGTCTCGGGCTCCCACTACCCGACCTACTACCGGGATAATGAAACCCCTGCGCAAGCCGCTATCCAACAGCTGAGCAGCCGCCCTGTCCGGGTACCTGCTCAACCATTTGCCAATAACCTGGACCCTAAGGGGCGAATCCGCCCTTACTCCCAGTGCCTCCCTTGCCCCCAAACTGATCAGTTTGGGTATCTCGCTTCTTGGAGCAATCAGCTCCAGGGTGTTGTCCGCTGCAGAACTTACAGACGTGCTTGAACGTGCACAATGTGCCCCGCTCGCACGCTTTGTCCTGATACCGCCAGCACACACCCCCTTGCCGCCGTTGAAAGTGCAATGTCTGCCTACTCCCCGGCGATACCGCCGTGGAGCCTCCCTGCGCCCTCCGTTCCGCATCAAGATGCGCCCAGAGGTGCAAATCCATTGTGCCAAAGTCAAGCAATGGGTTGCCCACCTTCTTCTTCCGATATAGCATATCATACTCTCTCCACACACCATCAGCAAACTTTCTGTGTATTGCATCAATGGTGTCGACGTACTTAAAGAGGGCAGTCCCCTGATTGGGAAACCTCTCCAAGTAGCAAGTGGCGTAGACCCGGAAACACTGATGCCACTCCTCAAGTGTATCGGGCCTCCTAAATTTCTTAGGGCCCGTACCGTCCTCCGCAATTTCCTTAAACTTAAAAGCCTCTGCCAACAGCTCAACCATGTTCACATACTTACCGTCCTGGATACGCTTCACTGTCTTAGACTTGAGGTGTGCATGCAAACTGTGTACCTGGCACGAATAAGTATCCCCATGTACCGCTGCCTTTCTGTTCACCGCCTGTTGTGATCCCCCAGCAAACCCGAGGAGTTGAGATGACTGCGCCACACTACTGGCATTGCCATCCCTGTGATTGCCCCTACTCATCTTTCTCAACATTCTATACATCCTCCTATGCCCTTTCATGTGCAAACCCAGGGACCCGTCTATCTCAGACCCCGAACCTTACCCACTAGAGCAGGAGGAATTACACCGCCCCCTAGGTAAACCAATTTGTAACTCACCAGAGGAAGCACCGGATGCGGCCTGGCCTTATCCAGAAGCACTGATGACTCCTCTCGGCACGAGAGCTCCGGAACTCTTAGTCGCCATGTCCCTGCTGGATGAGGATGTCCTGGGTACCTGCAAAATAGAAGCCAAGAGGGGAGTACCTCCCAGGGCTCTCCAGGCCTTCCCCAGGCTCATCGCTAATGCTAGCATGCCCCCTTTTTACAGCCCCACTCGTGGCTATTTGCCCCGACCATGCTGGTGAGGTCCTGCTGGGCGTCAACCTACCCTGCAGGCCTTGCTCCTGGGGCTCCGCTACCGCGGTGCCACCCCCTGAACTGTGTGCCACACTGGCCCCCTTATGCGCGGTTTTTGCCGCGGGGGACTTCCCTTTACTTTGGGCGGCGGCCGGTGCGGGGGCCGCCTTGGCTTTGCCCCCTCCTAACGTGGCCGCGAGCGTGAGGAGGGTGCCCTCTCAGCATCCCCTCCTTTATTGCTTGTTCCCGCTGCGGCTCTTGTGCGCACTCCCTGCTGCGCCACCCCCGGATTGCCCCCCGAGGGTCCTTGCTGACCCGCTTCCTCAATCTCACTTGCCCCGTGACTCTCCCCCTCTGCCCCCTGTCCTGGCCTACTATGTGCCCCTTCGGCCTCCTGAGGCCTAGCTGTCTTGCCCCCAAAAGCGGGTGTCCTCCCCCCGAGGTGCTCCCTTCTTACCTCCAGAGCCAGGGGGGAACGATCCGCTCGGTTCACTGGCCAGATTGCGAGTGCCACGAGCAGAAGTGACGTCACCGGAAGTGACGTAAGGACGCGCGACGTCACCGGAAGTTGACGCGGCAGCCATTTTGGATGCTGAAACGGACGACGAACCGGAGGCCTGCACACTACTATAGGCGGAAGCCTGGGCCTGAACCGCCGCCGCCACAGATTCCCCGGAGAGGACCACCGCCGCCGGCAAGGCCGCACTGCTCCCTCTACCGACGCCAAAGGAACCCTCCCCAGAGGTACCTGAACCCCTTATGGCCTCGCTGGGCCCAGAAACTACAGGCCCCTGCCTAAGGCCCACTCCGGAACCCCCGGGTGCATCACCGGGACCCCCAGAGCAGAAACCGGAGCTCCCCTGGGACCCCCTAGGCCCTACGCCTGACCCGCCTAGCGCGCTTGCTCGCCCCTCAGGCCCTACATCCCCTGGGGGCCTACACTCTATCCCGACAGGCTGATAAGCCTGCCTGGGCCCACCATCCCCAACTAAATTCTACCGTGCAGGAGAAGAAAATAAAACAGGGCTACCCTCCCCCCCTGAGGGAGAAACGGGCAGACACAGCCCAGACACATGGCCCAGACCCATCGTAATATTTCCAGATGGGGATGGTGCGACCCAATCAACCTCCTCTAACTCCATCTCTTCCCATTCTCCAGATTCGCCTTCCATTGGAAAAATGCTGCAAACTGCTAAGCTGAAAGATTCTTCTGGGAGTCCACAGGAACAAAGAGGAAGTGGAATCCCTCCACATCCCTCTTATAAGGTTAGTAAACCCCTCCCAACACAATGCAACATTGTAACTAACACACAAACACAGCAGCACAACTCACTCCTCTAGGCCTTAACCCTTAGCTACGTTCTGGGCTATTTGCCCTGCACTTTCTAAACAGCAACCCACTAGGGTCACCTTGTCTCACATGTGACACAAACACCAGCACACTAGGGTCACCTTGTCTCACATTTGACACACACAGCAGCACACTAGGGTCACCTTGTCTCACATGTGGCACAAACAGCAGCACACTAGGGTCACCTTGTCTCACATTTGACACACACAGCAGCACACTAGGGTCACCTTGTCTCACATGTGACACAAACAGTAGCACACTAGGGTCACCTTGTCTCACATGTGACACAATCAGCAGCACACTAGGGTCACCTTGTCTCACATGTGAAACAAACAGCAGCACACTAGGGTCACCTTGTCTCACATTTGACACACACAGCAGCACACTAGGGTCACCATGTCTCACATGTGACACAATCAGCAGCACACTAGGGTCACCTTGTCTCACATGTGACACACACAGCAGCACACTAGGGTCACCTTGTCTCACATGCGACACACACAGCAGCACACTAGGGTCACCTTGTCTCACATGTGACACACACAGCAGCACACTAGGGTCACCATGTCTCACATGTGACACAATCAGCAGCACACTAGGGTCACCTTGTCTCACATGTGACACACACAGCAGCACACTAGGGTCACCTTGTCTCACATGTGACACACACAGCAGCACACTAGGGTCACCTTGTCTTACATGTGACACACACACCAGCACACTAGGGTCACCTTGTCTTACATGTGACACACACAGCAGTACACTAGGGTCACCTTGTCTCACATGTGACACAAACACCAGCACACTAGGGTCACCTTGTCTCACATGTGACCCAAACAGCAGCACACTAGGGTCACCTTGTCTCACATGTGACACAAACAGCAGCACACTAGGGTCACCTTGTCTCACATGTGACACAAACAGCAGCACACTAGGGTCACCTTGTCTTACATGTGACACACACAGCAGCATACTAGGGTCACCATGTCTCACATGTGACACAAACACCAGCATACTAGGGTCACCTTGTCTCACATGTGACACACACAGCAGCACACTAGGGTCACCTTGTCTCACATGTGACACAAACACCAGCACACTAGGGTCACCTTGTCTTACATGTGACACACACAGCAGCATACTAGGGTCACCTTGTCTCACATGTGACACAAACAGCAGCACACTAGGGTCACCTTGTCTCACATGTGAAACAAACAGCAGCACACTAGGGTCACCTTGTCTTACATGTGACACACACAGCAGCACACTAGGGTCACCATGTCTCACATGTGACACAAACACCAGCATACTAGGGTCACCTTGTCTCACATGTGACACAAACAGCAGCACACTAGGGTCACCTTGTCTCACAAGTGACACAAACACCAGCATACTAGGGTCACCTTGTCTTACATGTGACACACACAGCAGCACACTAGGGTCACCTTGTCTCACATGTGACACAAACACCAGCACACTAGGGTCACCATGTCTCACATGTGACACAAACACCAGCATACTAGGGTCACCTTGTCTCACATGTGACACACACAGCAGCACACTAGGGTCACCTTGTCTCACATGTGACACAAACACCAGCACACTAGGGTCACCATGTCTCACATGTGACACAAACACCAGCATACTAGGGTCACCTTGTCTCACATGTGACACACACAGCAGCACACTAGGGTCACCTTGTCTCACATGTGACACAAACACCAGCACACTAGGGTCACCATGTCTCACATGTGACACAAACAGCAGCACACTAGGGTCACCTTGTCTTACATGTGACACACACAGCAGCATACTAGGGTCACCTTGTCTCACATGTGACACAAACACCAGCACACTAGGGTCACCATGTCTCACATGTGACACAAACACCAGCATACTAGGGTCACCTTGTCTCACATGTGACACAAACACCAGCACACTAGGGTCACCTTGTCTCACATGTGACACACACAGCAGCACACTAGGGTCACCTTGTCTCACATGTGACACAAACACCAGCACACTAGGGTCACCTTGTCTCACATGTGACACAAACAGCAGCACACTAGGGTCACCTTGTCTTACATGTGACACACACAGCAGCACACTAGGGTCACCTTGTCTTACATGTGACACACACAGCAGCACACTAGGGTCACCTTGTCTCACATGTGACACAAACACCAGCACACTAGGGTCACCTTGTCTCACATGTGACACAAACACCAGCACACTAGGGTCACCATGTCTCACATGTGACACACACAGCAGCACACTAGGGTCACCTTGTCTTACATGTGACACACACACCAGCACACTAGGGTCACCTTGTCTTACATGTGACACACACAGCAGTACACTAGGGTCACCTTGTCTCACATGTGACACAAACACCAGCACACTAGGGTCACCTTGTCTCACATGTGACACAAACAGCAGCACACTAGGGTCACCTTGTCTCACATGTGACACAAACAGCAGCACACTAGGGTCACCTTGTCTCACATGTGACACAAACAGTAGCACACTAGGGTCACCATGTCTCACATGTGACACAAACAGTAGCACACTAGGGTAACCTTGTCTCACATGTGACACACACAGCAGCACACTAGGGTCACCTTGTCTCACATGTGACACACACAGCAGCACACTAGGGTCACCTTGTCTCACATGTGACACAAACAGTAGCACACTAGGGTCACCTTGTCTCACATGTGACACACACAGCAGCACACTAGGGTCACCTTGTCTCACATGTGACACAAACAGTAGCACACTAGGGTCACCTTGTCTTACATGTGACACACACAGCAGTACACTAGGGTCACCTTGTCTCACATGTGACACAAACAGTAGCACACTAGGGTCACCTTGTCTTACATGTGACACACACAGCAGTACACTAGGGTCACCTTGTCTCACATGTGACACAAACACCAGCACACTAGGGTCACCTTGTCTCACATGTGACACAAACAGCAGCACACTAGGGTCACCTTGTCTCACATGTGACACAAACAGCAGCACACTAGGGTCACCTTGTCTCACATGTGACACAAACAGCAGCACACTAGGGTCACCTTGTCTTACATGTGACACACACAGCAGTACACTAGGGTCACCTTGTCTCACATGTGACACAAACACCAGCACACTAGGGTCACCTTGTCTCACATGTGACACAAACAGCAGCACACTAGGGTCACCTTGTCTCACATGTGACACAAACAGCAGCACACTAGGGTCACCTTGTCTCACATGTGACACAAACAGCAGCACACTAGGGTCACCTTGTCTTACATGTGACACACACAGCAGCATACTAGGGTCACCTTGTCTCACATGTGACACAAACACCAGCACACTAGGGTCACCATGTCTCACATGTGACACACACAGCAGCATACTAGGGTCACCTTGTCTCACATGTGACACAAACAGCAGCACACTAGGGTCACCTTGTCTCACATGTGACACAAACAGCAGCACACTAGGGTCACCTTGTCTTACATGTGACACACACAGCAGCATACTAGGGTCACCTTGTCTCACATGTGACACAAACACCAGCACACTAGGGTCACCATGTCTCACATGTGACACAAACACCAGCAGACTAGGGTCACCTTGTCTCACATGTGACACAAACAGCAGCACACTAGGGTCACCTTGTCTCACATGTGACACAAACAGCAGCACACTAGGGTCACCTTGTCTCACATGTGACACAAACAGCAGCACACTAGGGTCACCTTGTCTCACATGTGACACAAACAGCAGCACACTAGGGTCACCTTGTCTCACATGTGACACACACAGCAGCATACTAGGGTCACCTTGTCTCACATGTGACACAAACACCAGCACACTAGGGTCACCATGTCTCACATGTGACACAAACACCAGCATACTAGGGTCACCTTGTCTCACATGTGACACACACAGCAGCACACTAGGTCACCTTGTCTTACATGTGACACACACAGCAGCACACTAGGGTCACCATGTCTCACATGTGACACAAACACCAGCATACTAGGGTCACCATGTCTCACATGTGACACAAACACCAGCACACTAGGGTCACCATGTCTCACATGTGACACAAACACCAGCATACTAGGGTCACCTTGTCTCACATGTGACACCAAACAGCAGTACACTAGGGTCACCTTGTCTCACATGTGACACAAACAGCAGCACACTAGGGTCAACTTGTCCTCACATGTGACACAAACAGCAGCACACTAGGGTCACCTTGTCTCACATGTGACACAAACAGCAGCACACTAGGGTCACCTTGTCTTACATGTGACACACACAGCAGCATACTAGGGTCATGTCTCATGTCCCTCACACATGTGACACACACACAGCACACTAGGGTCACCTTGTCTCACATGTGACACACACACCAGCACACTAGGGTCACCTTGTCTCACATGTGACACAAACAGTAGCACACTAGGGTCACCTTGTCTCACATGTGACACACACAGCAGCACACTAGGGTCACCTTGTCTCACATGTGACACAAACAGAAGCACACTAGGGTCACCTTGTCTGACATGTGACACACACAGCAGTACACTAGGGTCACCTTGTCTCACATGTGACACAAACAGTAGCACACTAGGGTCACCTTGTCTTACATGTGACACACACAGCAGTACACTAGGGTCACCTTGTCTCACATGTGACACAAACACCAGCACACTAGGGTCACCTTGTCTCACATGTGACACAAACAGCAGCACACTAGGGTCACCTTGTCTCACATGTGACACAAACAGCAGCACACTAGGGTCACCTTGTCTCACATGTGACACAAACAGCAGCACACTAGGGTCACCTTGTCTTACATGTGACACACACAGCAGTACACTAGGGTCACCTTGTCTCACATGTGACACAAACACCAGCACACTAGGGTCACCTTGTCTCACATGTGACACAAACAGCAGCAACACTAGGGTCACCTTGTCTCACATGTGACACAAACAGCAGCACACTAGGGTCACCTTGTCTCACATGTGACACAAACAGCAGCACACTAGGGTCACCTTGTCTTACATGTGACACACACAGCAGCATACTAGGGTCACCTTGTCTCACATGTGACACAAACACCAGCACACTAGGGTCACCATGTCTCACATGTGACACACACAGCAGCATACTAGGGTCACCTTGTCTCACATGTGACACAAAACGCAGCACACTAGGGTCACCTTGTCTCACATGTGACACAAACAGCAGCACACTAGGGTCACCTTGTCTTACATGTGACACACACAGCAGCATACTAGGGTCACCTTGTCTCACATGTGACACAAACACCAGCACACTAGGGTCACCATGTCTCACATGTGACACAAACACCAGCATACTAGGGTCACCTTGTCTCACATGTGACACAAACAGCAGCACACTAGGGTCACCTTGTCTCACATGTGACACAAACAGCAGCACACTAGGGTCACCTTGTCTCACATGTGACACAAACAGCAGCACACTAGGGTCACCTTGTCTCACATGTGACACAAACAGCAGCACACTAGGGTCACCTTGTCTCACATGTGACACACACAGCAGCATACTAGGGTCACCTTGTCTCACATGTGACACAAACACCAGCACACTAGGGTCACCATGTCTCACATGTGACACAAACACCAGCATACTAGGGTCACCTTGTCTCACATGTGACACACACAGCAGCACACTAGGGTCACCTTGTCTTACATGTGACACACACAGCAGCACACTAGGGTCACCATGTCTCACATGTGACACAAACACCAGCATACTAGGGTCACCATGTCTCACATGTGACACAAACACCAGCACACTAGGGTCACCATGTCTCACATGTGACACAAACACCAGCATACTAGGGTCACCTTGTCTCACATGTGACACAAACAGCAGTACACTAGGGTCACCTTGTCTCACATGTGACACAAACAGCAGCACACTAGGGTCACCTTGTCTCACATGTGACACAAACAGCAGCACACTAGGGTCACCTTGTCTCACATGTGACACAAACAGCAGCACACTAGGGTCACCTTGTCTTACATGTGACACACACAGCAGCATACTAGGGTCACCATGTCTCACATGTGACACAAACACCAGCATACTAGGGTCACCTTGTCTCACATGTGACACAAACAGCAGCACACTAGGGTCACCTTGTCTCACATGTGACACAAACAGCAGCACAGTAGGGTCACCTTGTCTTACATGTGACACACACAGCAGCATACTAGGGTCACCTTGTCTCACATGTGACACACACAGCAGCACACTAGGGTCACCTTGTCTCACATGTGACACACACAGCAGCACACTAGGGTCACCTTGTCTCACATGTGACACACACAGCAGCACACTAGGGTCACCTTGTCTTACATGTGACACACACAGCAGCATACTAGGGTCACCTTGTCTCACATGTGACACACACAGCAGCACACTAGGGTCACCTTGTCTCACATGTGACACACACAGCAGCACACTAGGGTCACCTTGTCTCACATGTGACACACACAGCAGCACACTAGGGTCACCTTGTCTCACATGTGACACACACAGCAGCACACTAGGGTCACCTTGTCTCACATGTGACACACACAGCAGCACACTAGGGTCACCTTGTCTCACATGTGACACACACAGCAGCACACTAGGGTCACCTTGTCTCACATGTGACACACACAGCAGCATACTAGGGTCACCATGTCTCACATGTGACACAAACACCAGCATACTAGGGTCACCTTGTCTCACATGTGACACAAACACCAGCACACTAGGGTCACCATGTCTCACATGTGACACAAACACCAGCACACTAGGGTCACCATGTCTCACATGTGACACAATCAGCAGCACACTAGGGTCACCATGTCTCACATGTGACACAAACACCAGCACACTAGGGTCACCATGTCTCACATGTGACACAAACACCAGCACACTAGGGTCACCATGTCTCACATGTGACACAAACACCAGCATACTAGGGTCACCTTGTCTCACATGTGACACACACAGCAGCACACTAGGGTCACCCACAACTCAGCCTCTGCTACAAATGACACACTATATTTTGGCTGATCAGTAAATTAATATTAGTGAGATAACTGCAGCAAGTCTGCTTAGCAACCTGAAAAGGTCACATTATTGTTCACAATTCCTCTGATTATTACAGGGCTTTTAATAAGCAAATCTAACATTTCCAAAGAAAAGCAGTCTTTTTTTTAACCTCCATCGCAGAGGGGAGACGCGTAAAAGCTTCTCAGTGGGTCGCACGGCCACGGTGTGAATCTGGCTTCAGCTTAAAAGGCTTAAAGTAGCAAGTTGGCAGAATGGTCCCAACATATGCCATCCCCTCTGACAATAGGAATCCTATTTGGTCCCACTCACAGGCAGCGGGTTTAATGCACTTGTATGGATTTACGCAGCAGGCCTTCCAATAGACGCAAAATCAAACTGGGCTGTAAATAACAATTCTATTAGCGTGTGTGTATGTGTGTCTGTATATGTGAGTGTGTAACTATATGTGTGATACTGTATGTGTGATACTGTATATGTGTGATACTGCATGTGGGTCTGTATATGTGTAAATATATGTGTGATACTGTGTGTGTGATACTGTATATGTGTGATACTGCATGTGGGTCTGTATATGTGAGTGTGTAAATATATGTGTGATACTGTATGTGTGATACTGTATATGTGTGATACTGTATGTATGTGTCTGTATATGTGAGTGTGTAAATATATGTGTGATACTGTGTGTGTGATACTGTATATGTGTGATACTGCATGTGGGTCTGTATATGTGAGTGTGTAAATATATGTGTGATACTGTATGTATGTGTCTGTATATGTGAGTGTGTAACTATATGTGTGATACTGTATGTGTGATACTGTATATGTGTGATACTGCATGTGGGTCTGTATATGTGAGTGTGTAAATATATGTGTGATACTGTATGTATGTGTCTGTATATGTGAGTGTGTAAATATATGTGTGATACTGTATGTATGTGTCTGTATATGTGCGTGTATGTAAATATATGTGTGATACTGTATGTGTGATACTGTATATGTGTGATACTGTATGTGGGTCTGTATATGTGAGTGTGTAAATATATGTGTGATACTGTATGTATGTGTCTGTATATGTGTGTGTGTAAATATATGTGTGATACTGTATGTATGTGTCTGTATATGTGCGTGTATGTAAATATATGTGTGATACTGTATGTGTATCTGTATATGTGTAAATATATGTGTGATACTGTGTGTGTCTGTATATGTGTGTGTGTAACTATATGTGTGATACTGTATGTGTGATACTGTATATGTGTGATACTGTATGTATGTGTCTGTATATGTGAGTGTGTAAATATATGTGTGATACTGTATGTATGTGTCTGTATATGTGAGTGTGTAACTATATGTGTGATACTGTATGTGTGATACTGTATATGTGTGATACTGCATGTGGGTCTGTATATGTGAGTGTGTAAATATATGTGTGATACTGTATGTATGTGTCTGTATATGTGAGTGTGTAACTATATGTGTGATACTGTATGTGTGATACTGTATATGTGTGATACTGCATGTGGGTCTGTATATGTGTAAATATATGTGTGATACTGTGTGTTTTTTCTGTATATGTGAGTGTGTAACTATATGTGTGATACTGTATGTGTGATACTGTATATGTGTGATACTGCATGTGGGTCTGTATATGTGTAAATATATGTGTGATACTGTGTGTTTTTTCTGTATATGTGAGTGTGTAACTATATGTGTGATACTGTATGTATGTGTCTGTATATGTGAGTGTGTAAATATATGTGTGATACTGTATATGTGTGATACTGCATGTGGGTCTGTATATGTGAGTGTGTAAATATATGTGTGATACTGTATGTGTGATACTGTATATGTGTGATACTGTATGTATGTGTCTGTATATGTGCGTGTGTAACTATATGTGTGATACTGTATGTGTGATACTGTATATGTGTGATACTGTATGTGGGTCTGTATATGTGAGTGTGTAAATATATGTGTGATACTGTATGTATGTGTCTGTATATGTGAGTGTGTAAATATATGTGTGATACTGTATGTATGTGTCTGTATATGTGAGTGTGTAAATATATGTGTGATACTGTATGTATGTGTCTGTATATGTGCGTGTATGTAAATATATGTGTGATACTGTATGTGTGATACTGTATATGTGTGATACTGTATGTGGGTCTGTATATGTGAGTGTGTAAATATATGTGTGATACTGTATGTATGTGTCTGTATATGTGTGTGTGTAAATATATGTGTGATACTGTATGTATGTGTCTGTATATGTGTGTGTGTGTGTGTAAATATATGTGTGATACTGTATGTGTGATACTGTATATGTGTGATACTGTATGTATGTGTCTGCATATGTGTGTGTGTGTGTGTGTAAATATATGTGTGATACTGTATGTGTGTGTGTAAATATATGTGTGATACTGTATATGTGATACTGTATCTGTGTATCTGTATATATGTGATACTGTATGTATGTGTCTGTATATGTGTGTGTGTAAATATATGTGTGATACTGTATGTATGTGTCTGTATATGTGTGTGTGTGTGTAAATATATGTGTGATACTGTATGTGTGATACTGTATATGTGTGATACTGTATGTATGTGTCTGCGTGTGTGTGTGTGTGTGTGTGTGTGTGTGTGTGTAAATATATGTGTGATACTGTATGTGTGTGTGTAAATATATGTGTGATACTGTATATGTGATACTGTATCTGTGTATCTGTATATATGTGATACTGTATGTGTGTCTGTATATGTGTGTGTCTAAATATAAGTGTGATACAGTATGTGTGTGTCTGTATATGTGTGTGTGTAAATATATGTGTGATTCTGTATGTGTGTGTGTGTGTAAATATATGTGTTATACAGTATGTGTGTGTCTGTATATGTGTGTGTGTAAATATATGTGTTATTCAGTATGTGTGTGCCTGTATATGTGTGTGTGTAAATATATGTGTTATACAGTATGTGTGTGTCTGTATATGTGTGTGTGTAAATATATGTGTGATTCTGTATGTGTGTGTGTGTGTGTGTGTAAATATATGTGTTATACAGTATGTGTGTGTCTGTATATGTGTGTGTGTAAATATATGTGTTATACAGTATGTGTGTGTCTGTATATGTGTGTGTGTGTGTGTGTGTGTGTAAATATATGTGTGATACTGTATGTGTGTGTGTGTGTGTGTGTGTGTGTGTAAATATATGTGTGATACTGTATGTGTGTCTGTATATTTGTGTGTGTGTAAATATATGTGTGATACTGTATGTGTGTCTGTATATGTGAGTGTGTAAATATCAGGGGTGTGTGCATTGGTAACAGGGCTGTGTACTTTTTAACAATAGCATATGTTCACATTCTCAAAGTGAACATTTTATAAGTGAGGCATCAATTTTTAAGAATTATACAAGAATTACACTCAATACTCTCCACACTGCTGGTTACTAACTATCAAACTGCCTACTGACATCTGCTAAGGAATGCTGAGTTAACCTACTGTCTCTTCTGCTTTCAGGTACGTGAATTAAGGCCCTGCATTGAAATCCTGCCATTCCCTGCTTTTCTGTCATCTTACACCAAGTCTCTCTTTTTGGTACGTGAATTAAGGCCCTGCATTGAAATCCTGCCATTCCCTGCTTTTCTGTCATCTTACACCAGGCATGTCCAAAGTCCGGCCCGCGGGCCAATTGCGGCACGAGTACCGGACTAATATGGTCCCACAGATAATTTTACAAATATACATTATACGGCCCCCCAGTGAGTCCCCGACCGCCGCTCAGTTAAGTCCCAGAGAGCCGCTCAGTGAGTCCCCGAGCGCCGCTCAGGACTCCTGAGATCTCTGGTTTGACGTCTTTAGCCGGCACAGGAAGAAGGGGAAAGCCCAAATCTCGCGAGATCTCAGACGCATAGGAATATGGCCAATTTTCATAATAGCACCAAAACTTCTCACAGGAATAAGCAAGGAGATATTTCAAGGTATAAAAAGTTCAATTTATGACATGTCATCCAATGTAAAAACGTAAAAGGCACAGCATACACAGCTTTTTATTGGGAGAAACGTTATGAACATTCACATACCTACCCTGTGTACTTTAACCGCATTAGTGGGACTCTGAGGAGAGTAGTATTCACAGTTGCATATTTGGTTGCATGCATAAGAGATCTATAATTACATACACATAGTTATATAATACTGGACTGTATCCAATTTTTTTTTTTTTTTATTTATTTTTTTTATTGAGGTTTTGCATAGCGATACAGAAAAAAAATAAATACCATATTTCTCATAGAACATAATACAACAATAAGGAAATGACAAAATATATAGAATTTCAAGTAGATAATATTGTATGAGCCTCTGAAACCTCAGTTTTATATTTTATAGTCAATAAATGAAAACACCTCTAAAATACTCAACAGGCCACTCGTGGACCCATGAAAGCTAGATGGCTTGTTTGAGGTGCTCTAATGTAACGCACGGTCTCTTTTGGACCTTGAAATAAAGATACCAAGATAAACCATTGACATTAATGAATCTTGAGATAACAATAACTGTGAAACAGGAACATATATGTTAAATAGTGAAACCAAACCAGCACAGGGAACAAATGCTATTTTCTGAGTCTAAGTGAGGAAAGTTGTAAATAACTATATAGACTTAGTACTTAGTGCGTGCCCTACAAAAGTCTGAATTGGAAATATCCTAGGCTTTGCTACAAATATAATCTGGACTCAATAAAACACACATGCCCTTAATCAAGCCACTGTCCGCATAACTATGTAGTTTTAGGAGAGCAGATAATATGAGCCCAGTATGGCATATCTTATTAAAAATTAACACCTGTAGGATTCCTAATCATCTAGTAGAGAGATGAAGTAGATACTGTAATATTGGCTATAGGTCTGCGGTGAAAAAAACTCCCGCTGAATGGAAAATTCCAAGTTCCCCAGTTAGTATATTGAGTTATTAGAGGGAAGATGTCATAGTGATTTAGGCTATTATAAATTAGGGATATAATATGCTGTAGACCTAACATGAGATGTGAGCCAGCGTAGTAAATTGTGCAGGGCAGGGGGTCAAGATTTTACAAGAGGCAAAGCTTCACTACTCTCCTTAAAACTAGGGTATATTATATGGGGAATCTAAATTTTCCCACTAGAGGGTGGTCATGAACTCTCTGATAAGTTAAATTTACAATCCATGCTGGAAATATGAGTACACCTGGGGCATTATATTATGGGGATATGGGGATAAAATAAATGGAAAAATATGGCCACATGTTGTCTGCTCAGCGCCTCTTGGCATGTACAAATATATGTAAATGTAATGTGTATAATATTAACAACACCTCGGTCGTGAAACACGGTGTAATAAATACCTAAGCATACATAAATGTTAATAAAACAGCAATAATCTTAAACAGTAATAACTAGTGTCCAAAAGAAAGCATATGGACAACAGCCACCACTCTAACCGTCCATAGTAATATAACAAAAAGTCTGAATTAATGGTGTCGCTGTTCATCAGTATCAACATCAGCGGCTCTGTATTACAAGTATTGTGACATTTTAGCCTATGCCAGATTTACCGGCTGATGTTCCGCCACCCAGTTTCACCACCTTCAAAGTAGGGGAATGCCATAAAAATATGAGGGGAAGTAAGGGCAATTCCTCAATTATTGTGCCTCCGGCATAGAGCAAACTCAGGGGCCAAAGAGAGTAATGTACCTGGTGCTGTCAGCGTGATTCTTCCAGGCAGGGGGCATTGCTGTTTTTTCGGGAAAAGTTCCGTTACTACTTGCGTGTCCCCTGGAGAGGCAATCTCCTCCGATCTGCTAGGCAGCATTTCCACCTCCGCTGCCTGAGAAAATTTGGCCCCAGTGTAAGCAGCAGAGGGCTCTTCCTCACCCCTCCGGGTCCCCGAAGTCATAGAGTCTTCTTGATGAGGCTTTCTGAGAGCGGAGCTCCTATAGTCTGTTAGACTGTGTAGATGCAGAGCCGCAGTGCTGATGTCTCCAGCTCCGGTCATATTCAATTTGGGAACTAGCTGCAGGACCCGTGGTAGGACCCGTGGCAGCCTCTCCACCCCGCTTGCCACAACATGCAGCGTGGATTCAGTAAGGTAAGGAATTTTAGAGTCGTGTTCCACCTCTTTAATCCGGGCCTCCGGATCTGGTATACAACCACCGGACTGCTCTAAATGTTCATAAGAAGTCTTAGATGCGCCCACAGTTTGAAAGTCTGCGCAGGAATCTGCTGTCCCATTATAGTGGCGAGGGGCAATAGATGGTAAATGCCGGGGCTTCAATAAGACATCCCTCGTGTGCAGCTTCCTATCAAATGCCCCTCTGCTATGCCCCCTATATGTTACCTCTCGGATTGAGTCACAGGCTTCACGTAGTGTTTCTTTAAAGGCCATCTGGTGGAACTGAAGGAGCTTGCTGATTGCCATTATAATAGCTTCTGTCTCCGCCATGTCTTAGGGTAGATCAGGTCAGGTTTCCAGTATCAAATGTTGAAATGGTTTCACCCTTTGCTTTTCTTCTTTAAATAGAATGTGAGCAACAGTTTCGAGTTGCTTGTAACCCAGAATCAGGAAGATCCCGGGGGGGTATCATATGCGGCAGCCCCGATAACATAGAGTAACTGAATCACACAGTAGGCCCACCAGCCATGCAATCTAGCTGAGGAGCATAGGAAGATTAATCTATGCAATATCGTCTCTCTGACTCCACCAGGGTGACCTCAGGACAGATTAACCACCATGTCAGACACAAAGATTATGCTATTTATGTAGAAATGTATAGTTAAAGTCTAGTAAGAATCAGGAGCTCTTCACATACACGACCTTCCGCAACAGCTGCAGGCTCCGCCCCCCCGACTGTATCCAATTTTAATAATGGCAACTATAAATAAGAAAAGAAAAGTTGACAGTGAGGGACGCCGCTTCCAGGACAGGTGGAAAATTGAATATTTTTTCACTGAAATACAGAATCACTGTGTTTGTCTGATATGCCAAGAGACTGTGGCTGTTGATAAGGAATTCAATGTACACATGTATACTTGGTGTTATGTTCCTGTTCACATTTTCTGAACTTAAAAGTTGACAGACAACCTTTATTAGTTTGCGTAATGTACTTTACAATGTTCCTGACATATTTCAGCTTCCTGTTTTTTTATATTAAAGGCAGAGTGATTTAACACCTGTTTAGATTTGTCATCCAAGTCACAAAATGTAAAAGTATGCCGTTTTCAATAAACTTTGCATAAAATAGTTATTTTGCATTTATTTTAAAATGGTTCAAAGAATGTCAGGCAAAATGGTCGGCCCTCGCACATGTTCACTTCATGAAATCTGGCACTCTTCCAAAAAAGTTTGGACACCCCTGTCTTACACCAAGTCTCTCTTTTTGGTACGTGAATTAAGGCCCTGCATTGAAATCCTGCCATTCCCTGCTTTTCTGTCATCTTACACCAAGTCTCTCTTTTTGGTACGTGAATTAAGGCCCTGCATTGAAATCCTGCCATTCCCTGCTTTTCTGTCATCTTACACCAAGTCTCTCTGTGTATATGTATATTGAGCAATTGAATTTAGGCTGTTAAAATTAAGTCCTGCATTTTTTGTAATGATTTTTCCCAATGTCTCAATTCTAATGTCTAGTTAATTGCCATGTGATGCTCACTCCTTATCAATACTTGCTATAACTCTAAAATTTATAGTTTTCTTATGTCACAGTTTTAACCCCCTCCAAATTTTATTGTCTGTTTACTTAACTCATCTCACCCTGACCAGATTCTAACATTCCAATTGGCCTTACCAACTGTCTTTGATTAGCAATTAAGTAAATTTAGTGGACTCAGCTGACTGCCCTACCTGTATATATTTCAGACTAGTTAGGGGATGTGCATTGCACAGGGGTGCACTGCTTACAGGGCTGTGTACTTTTTAACAATAGCATATGTTCACATTTTCAAAGTGAACATTTTATAAGTGAGGCATCAATTTTTAAGAATTATACAAGAATTGGGCAAGGGGCAAGACACAAGGCAAGTACTCTTGTAATACTGTGTTTTATGTATCTCATTGTATCCTTTTGCAAGTGCTGCTGTAACACTGTGTCTTATGAGTTTACTTGGTTCCCACTTTCATAATAATGCTCAATATCTTCATACTCCTTTTTGCTACCTCTTGTCTCTATAACAAACTACATTACTCACTTACTCCTCCCTCTCCACCTGCACTGTTCATTAGCCCATCTCTCTTATACTCCCCTTACTTTTGTACTCATGAACTCTACTTATTCCTAAATACTCTCTCTCCCCCCTGCACTTCAGTTAAACAACAGTCTCATTACTGCAAATCTGCTTCTCATCTCATGTCACTCTCCCTCTTGCTCATACTAGCTGCTGGTGACATCTCCCCTAATCCTGGTCCCTCACAACCTCCTAACCTTTCACATCCTTGTGTGCCTTTCAATAGACTTCATAAACTAAACTCTGGTAACCTTAATCGCATTCCTCTTACATCTAAAAAAGCCTCCCCCTTCACTTGTGCACTCTGGAACTCTCGCTCTGTTTGCAACAAGTTAACTTCTATCCATGATCTCTTTATCTCCCACTCTCTTAACCTTCTGGCTCTTACAGAAACCTGGCTCTCTACTTCAGACACAGCATCCACTGCTGCACTGTCACATGGGGGTCTCCATTTCAGCCACACTCCTAGGTCTGGCAATAGACAAGGAGGTGGTGTCGGTATTTTACTTTCCTCTCGGTGCACCTTCCAACAAATTCAGCCCTTCTCTTCACTCACATTTTCTTCATTTGAAGCACACATGATTCGGTTATTCTCTCCCCTCTCTATACGTGTTGCAGTCATATACCGCCCCCCTGGCTCCCCAACTCAATTTTTAGATCACTTTGCTGCCTGGCTTCCTTATTTCCTTTCCTCAGACACCCCTGCCCTCATTCTTGGCGACTTCAACATCCCCCTTAACAATCCCACTGCCTCTTCTGCTAAACAACTTCTGCAACTCACTTCCTCTTTCGGTCTGTCACAATGGACTGATTCTCCCACTCACAAAGACGGTCACTCCCTTGACCTGATCTTTAGCTATCGATGCACTCTCTCAAACTTCTCAAACTCCCCTTTTCCTCTTTCTGACCACCATCTCCTTACCTGCAACATATCATCCCTTCCTACAACTCTCCCACCTTCTACTCCTCACACCAAACTTCACAGAAGCATTAGGTCTTTAGATCAGCAACAACTTGCTAATTCCCTTCAACGGCTCCTCTCATCCTTCTCCTCCTTTTCCTGCCCTGAACAATCTATCTGCCACTATAATTCCACCCTTATATCCGTCCTTGACAATCTCGCCCCTCTTACCACTGCTAGGAAATCACACACTCATCCCCAGCCCTGGCATACTCCTCTGACACGGTACCTATGCAGATGTTCCCGTACTGCTGAACGACATTGGAGAAAATCACGGAGTTCAGCTGATTTTCTTCATTACAAATTCATCTTGAACTCCTACTACTCTGCCCTTAATCTCCACAAGCAACACTACTTCTCTACTCTTATCTCTAATCTTTCTTCAAACCCAAAACGTCTGTTCTCCACTTTCAATACTCTCCTCCGCCCTCCCCCACTTCCTAATACAACTTCTCTGTCAGCTCAAGACTTTGCCAGTCACTTCATTAACAAAATTGATTCCATCAGACATGAAATCAGCTCTCAACACAATTCCATTCTCTCCCCCCCTCAAATACTCTCACTCAACCACAACCCTCATAACCTGAAACTTAGTTCATTCTCCCCTGTTACTGAGGACGAAGTTTCAGCACTTATATTGCGCTCTCGCCTCACTAACTGTCCCCTTGACCCTATCCCCTCACAGCTGCTCCCCTCTCTCTCTGCTACCCTTACCCCTATACTAACACACATTTTCAACCTCTCCCTCAGTACTGGTACATTTCCCTCATCAATGAAACATGCACTGGTCACACCTATCCTCAAAAAACCTTCCCTTGATCCTACCTCCCCATCCAACTACCGCCCAATTTCCCTCCTCCCTCTTGCTTCAAAGCTTCTCGAAAAACTAGTATATGCACGCCTATCCCATTTCCTTACGTTAAACTCCCTTCTTGACCCGCTGCAATCTGGATTTCGTCCCTATCACTCCACAGAGACAGCTATTGTTAAGGTCACCAACGACCTACTTACAGCTAAATCAAAAGGCCACTTCTCTCTGCTTATTCTCCTTGACCTGTCCGCAGCCTTTGACACTGTCGACCACCCTCTTTTGCTCCAAACCCTCCAATCCTTCGGCATCTGTGACACAGCCCTTTCGTGGCTCTCTTCCTACCTGTCAAACCGTACCTTCAGTGTAGCCTTCTCTGGGGCCTCCTCTGCCCCGTCACCACTTTCTGTTGGAGTACCGCAAGGCTCTGTCCTCGGTCCCCTTCTCTTCTCAATCTATACGTCATCACTAGGTTCCCTAATTAAGTCCCACGGTTTCCAATATCATTTGTATGCAGATGACACCCAAATCTACTTCTCTACACCAGACCTATCTCCATCCTTGCTAACCCATGTCACTAACTGTCTTTCTCACATCTCTTCCTGGATGTCCTCTCACTACCTCAAGCTAAATCTCTCCAAAACTGAGCTCCTCATTTTCCCCCCTTCTTCCAAAATCTCCACCCCCAATATCTCTATAACTGTCGACAACTCCATCATTACCCCTACCCCGCATGCCCGATGTCTCGGGGTTACATTTGACTCAGATCTTTCCTTTACTCCTCACATTCAGTCCTTGGCTACAGCCTGCCGCTTCCACCTTAAAAACATCTCTAAAATTAGACACTTCCTTACACAAGACACAACTAAGATTTTAATCCACTCTCTCATTCTTTCCCGCCTTGATTACTGCAACTCTGTCCTCTCTGGTCTCCCCACCTGCCGCCTAGCTCCTTTACAATCCATAATGAATGCCTCTGCCAGACTCATCTTCCTTACACGTCGCTCTTCATCTGCTGCGCCTCTCTGCCAATCCCTTCACTGGCTTCCTCTTGCCTCTAGGATCAAACACAAAACTCTCACTCTTACATACAAAGCCCTCAACTGCACTGCTCCCCCCTATATCTCAGACCTTGTCTCCAGATACTCTCCCTCCCGTCCCCTTCGCTCTGCTCATGACCTCCTACTCTGCTCAGAGCAGGCGGACAGGGTTATGGAACAGCGGTCTTTGTGACCGCTGCTTCATAACTGCTGTTTCTGGCGAGTCTGAAGACTCGCCAGAAACAGAGGCCATCAAGCTCCTTACAGAGCTTGATAACTAGAGGCCTATATGTGTGTGTGTAAATATATGTCTGATACTGTATGTGTGTGTCTGTATATGTGTGTGTGTGTGTGTAAATATATGTCTGATACTGTATGTGTGTGTCTGTATATGTGTGTGTGTGTGTAAATATATGTCTGATACTGTATGTGTGTGTCTGTATATGTGTGTGTGTGTGTGTAAATATATGTCTGATACTGTATGTGTGTGTCTGTATATTTGTGATACTCTATGTGCGTGTCTGTATATGTGTGTGTGTGTGTAAATATATGTCTGATACTGTATGTGTGTCTGTATATTTGTGATACTCAATGTGCGTGTCTGTATATGTGTGTGTAAATATATGTCTGATACTGTATGTGTGTGTCTGTATATTTGTGATAATCTATGTGCGTGTCTGTATATGTGTGTAAATATATGTCTGATACTGTATGTGTGTGTCTGTATATTTGTGATACTCAATGTGCGTGTCTGTATATGTGTGTGTGTGTGTGTGTGTGTGTGTGTAAATATATGTCTGATACTGTATGTGTGTGTCTGTATATTTGTGATACTCAATGTGCGTGTCTGTATATGTGTGTGTGTGTGTAAATATATGTCTGATACTGTATGTGTGTGTCTGTGTATTTGTGATACTCTATGTGTGTGTCTGTATATGTGTGTGTGTAAATATATGTCTGATACTGTATGTGTGTGTCTGTGTATTTGTGATACTCTATGTGTGTGTCTGTATATGTGTGTGTGTAAATATATGTCTGATACTGTATGTGTGTCTGTATATTTGTGATACTCTATGTGTGTGTCTGTATATGTGTGTAAATATATTTGTGATACTCTATGTGTGTGTCTGTATATGTGTGTGTGTGTAAATATGTGTGTGGAAATATGTCTGATACTGTATGTGTGTCTGTATATTTGTGATACTCTATGTGTGTGTCTGTATATGTGTGTGTGTGTGTGTGTGTGTGTAATATATTTGTGATACTCTATGTGTGTGTCTGTATATGTGTGTGTGTGTGTAATATATTTGTGATACTCTATGTGTGTGTGTGTGTAAATATATGTCTGATACTGTATGTGATTCCAACACTTTTAGTATCATGCCTAAACCGGAACCTTTTAAAAGGTTCCGGTTTAGGCACGATACTAAAAGTGTTGGAATCATCAGAATGTAAAGCAACGTAAAGTGTTTGTTAAATTAAAATGTAGCTGAGATGTGAACCTGTTATATCTAGAACCACATCTTGACTGCACTCTGAGGGGAAGGAGATTCTCATCACCTAGAGGCATTACCTCCTCCTAAAGGATAAGAATCAAACATTCCTACCACCATTGCAAGAAAGATACTACAGACGGATTAAAGTCTACCCAAAGAGAGTCCAGGATTTTCATTCTTGTAAAGAACTGGAACAAGAAGGACCCATTCGAATAACAGGCATCCAAGAAACAACACCAGGAAACAGGAGAACGATCCTAGTGAATCATCTTTAAACCTGGGCACATCGCTTACCTCATGGGATTGAGGACAGAGCTGGTAAGCAGAAATTTCTCTATTGAATCCACAATTGTGATGAAATTCAACTTCTAAGACTATTTCCAAATTTTCAATATATATTTTTGGACTTACTTATTGTTTACAGTATAGCTGAGCGCCTCCACCACATATTGAAATTGTTCTCTTTGTATATTGATACTGTATGTGTGTCTGTATATTTGTGATACTCTATGTGTGTGTCTGTATATATGTGTGTGTGTAAATATATGTCTGATACTGTATGTGTGTGTCTGTATATTTGTGATACTCTATGTGTGTGTCTGTATATGTGTGTGTGTGTAAATATATGTGTGATACTGTATGTGTGATACTGTATGTATGTATCTATCTGTATATGTGTGTGTCTGTATATGTGTGTGTGTGTGTGTAAATATATGTCTGATACTGTATGTGTGTCTGTATATGTGTGTGTGTAAATATATGTCTGATACTGTATGTGTGTGTCTGTATATTTGTGATACTCTATGTGTGTGTCTGTATATGTGTGTGTGTGTAAATAGATGTCTGATACTATATGTGTGTGTGTGTGTGTGTATTTGTGATACTCTATGTGCGTGTCTGTATATGTGTGTGTGTGTAAATATATGTGTGATACTGTATGTGTGATACTGTATGTATGTATCTGTATATGTGTGTGTCTGTATATGTGTGTGTGTGTGTGTGTGTGTAAATATATGTCTGATACTGTATGTGTGTGTCTGTATATTTGTGATACTCTATGTGTGTGTCTGTATATGTGTGTGTGTAAATATATGTCTGATACTGTATGTGTGTGTCTGTATATTTGTGATACTCTATGTGTGTGTCTGTATATGTGTGTGTGTGTGTGTAAATATATGTCTGATACTGTATGTGTGTGTGTGTGTGTGTGTGTATTTGTGATACTGTATGTGTGTGTCTGTATATGTGTGTGTGTGTAAATATATGTGTGATACTGTATGTGTGATACTGTATGTATGTATGTATCTGTATATGTGTGTGTCTGTATATGTGTGTGTGTGTGTGTGTAAATATATGTCTGATACTGTATGTGTGTCTGTATATTTGTGTGTGTGTGTAAATATATGTCTGATACTGTATGTGTGTCTGTATATTTGTGTGTGTGTGTAAATATATGTCTGATACTGTATGTGTGTCTGTATATTTGTGTGTGTGTGTAAATAGATGTCTGATACTATATGTGTGTGTGTGTATTTGTGATACTCTATGTGTGTGTCTGTATATGTGTGTGTGTGTAAATATATGTGTGATACTGTATGTGTGATACTGTATGTATGTATGTATCTGTATATGTGTGTGTCTGTATATGTGTGTGTGTGTGTGTGTGTGTGTGTGTGTGTGTGTGTGTGTGTGTGTGTAAATATATGTCTGATACTGTATGTGTGTCTGTATATTTGTGTGTGTGTGTAAATATATGTCTGATACTGTATGTGTGTCTGTATATTTGTGATACTCTATGTGTGTGTCTGTATATGTGTGTATGTAAATATATGTCTGATACTGTATGTGTGTCTGTATATTTGTGATACTCTATGTGCGTGTCTGTATATGTGTGTGTGTGTGTGTGTGTGTGTAAATATATGTCTGATACTGTATGTGTGTGTCTGTATATTTGTGATACTCTATGTGCATGTCTGTATATGTGTGTGTATGTAAATATATGTCTGATACTGTATGTGTGTGTCTGTATATTTGTGATACTCTATGTGCGTGTCTGCATATGTGTGTGTGTGTGTAAATATATGTCTGATACTGTATGTATGTGTCTGTATATTTGTGATACTCAATGTGCGTGTCTGTATATGTGTGTGTGTGTGTGTGTAAATATATGTCTGATACTGTATGTGTGTGTCTGTATATTTGTGATACTCTATGTGCGTGTCTGTATATGTGTGTGTATGTAAATATATGTCTGATACTGTATGTGTGTGTCTGTGTATTTGTGATACTCTATGTGTGTGTCTGTATATGTGTGTGTGTAAATATATGTCTGATACTGTATGTGTGTCTGTATATTTGTGATACTCTATGTGTGTGTCTGTATATGTGTGTGTGTGTGTGTAAATATATGTCTGATACTCTATGTGTGTCTGTATATTTGTAATACTCTATGTGCGTGTCTGTATATGTGTGTGTATGTAAATATATGTCTGATACTGTATGTGTGTGTCTGTATATTTGTGATACTCTATGTGCGTGTCTGCATATGTGTGTGTGTAAATATATGTCTGATACTGTATGTGTGTGTCTGTATATTTGTGATACTCAATGTGCGTGTCTGTATATGTGTGTGTGTGTAAATATATGTCTGATACTGTATGTGTGTGTCTGTGTATTTGTGATACTCTATGTGTGTGTGTTTGTGTGTGTGTGTAAATATATGTCTGATACTGTATGTGTGTCTGTATATTTGTGTGTGTGTAAATATATGTCTGATACTGTATGTGTGTCTGTATATTTGTGTGTGTGTGTAAATAGATGTCTGATACTATATGTGTGTGTGTGTATTTGTGATACTCTATGTGTGTGTCTGTATATGTGTGTGTGTGTAAATATATGTGTGATACTGTATGTATGTATGTATGTATGTATGTATCTGTATATGTGTGTGTCTGTATATGTGTGTGTGTGTGTGTGTGTGTGTGTAAATATATGTCTGATACTGTATGTGTGTCTGTATATTTGTGTGTGTGTGCAAATATATGTCTAATACTGTATGTGTGTCTGTATATTTGTGATACTCTATGTGTGTGTCTGTATATGTGTGTGTGTAAATATATGTCTAATACTGTATGTATGTCTGTATATTTGTGTGTGTGTGTATGTGTAAATATATGTCTGATACTGTATGTGTGTCTGTATATTTGTGATACTCTATGTGCGTGTCTGTATATGTGTGTGTGTGTGTGTGTAAATATATGTCTGATACTGTATGTGTGTGTCTGTATATTTGTGATACTCTATGTGCGTGTCTGTATATGTGTGTGTGTGTAAATATATGTCTGATACTGTATGTGTGTGTCTGTATATTTGTGATACTCTATGTGCGTGTCTGTATATGTGTGTGTATGTAAATATATGTCTGATACTGTATGTGTGTGTCTGTGTATTTGTGATACTCTATGTGTGTGTCTGTATATGTGTGTGTGTAAATATATTTCTGATACTGTATGTGTGTCTGTATATTTGTGATACTCTATGTGTGTGTCTGTATATGTGTGTGTGTGTGTGTAAATATATGTCTGATACTCTATGTGTGTCTGTATATTTGTAATACTCTATGTGCGTGTCTGCATATGTGTGTGTGTAAATATATGTCTGATACTGTATGTGTGTGTCTGTATATTTGTGATACTCAATGTGCGTGTCTGCATATGTGTGTGTGTAAATATATGTCTGATACTGTATGTGTGTGTCTGTGTATTTGTGATACTCTATGTGTGTGTCTGTATATGTGTGTGTGTTTGTGTGTGTAAATATATGTCTGATACTGTATGTGTGTGTCTGTGTATTTGTGATACTCTATGTGTGTGTAAATATATGTCTGATACTGTATGTGTGTCTGTATATTTGTGATACTCTATGTGTGTGTCTGTATATGTGTGTGTGTGTAAATATATGTCTGATACTCTATGTGTGTCTGTATATTTGTGATACTCTATGTGTGTGTCTGTATATGTGTGTGTGTGTAAACATATTTGTGATACTCTATGTGTGTGTCTGTATATTTGTGATACTCTATGTTTGTGTGTCTGTATATATGTGTGTGTGTGTGTGTGTAAATATATGTCTGATACTGTATGTGTGTCTGTATATTTGTGATACTGTATGTGTGTCTGTATATTTGTGATACTCTATGTGTGTGTCTGTATGTGTGTGTGTGTGTGTGTGTGTGTAAATATATTTGTGATACTCTATGTGTGTGTCTGTATATGTGTGTGTGTAAATATATGTCTGATACTGTATGTGTGTCTGTATATTTCTGTGTGTGTGTAAATATATGTCTGATACTGTATGTGTGTCTGTATATTTGTGATACTCTATGTGTGTGTCTGTATATGTATATGTGTGTGTGTAAATATATGTCTGATACTGTATGTGTGTGTCTGTATATTTGTGATACTCTATGTGCGTGTCTGTATATGTGTGTGTGTGTGTGTGTGTGTGTAAATATATGTCTGATACTGTATGTGTGTGTCTGTATATTTGTGATACTCTATGTGCGTGTCTGTATATGTGTGTGTGTGTAAATATATGTCTGATACTGTATGTGTGTGTCTGTATATTTGTGATACTCTATCTGTGTGTCTGTATATGTGTGTGTAAATATATGTCTGATACTGTATGTGTGTGTCTGTATATTTGTGATACTCTATGTGCGTGTCTGCATATGTGTGTGTGTGTGTGTGTGTGTGTGTGTGTAAATATATGTCTGATACTGTATGTGTGTGTCTGTATATTTGTGATACTCAATGTGTGTGTCTGTATATGTGTGTGTGTGTAAATATATGTCTGATACTGTATGTGTGTGTCTGTGTATTTGTGATACTCTATGTGTGTGTCTGTATATGTGTGTGTGTAAATATATGTCTGATACTGTATGTGTGTCTGTATATTTGTGATACTCTATCTGTGTGTCTGTATATGTGTGTGTAAATATATGTCTGATACTGTATGTGTGTCTGTATATTTGTGATACTCTATGTGTGTGTCTGTATATGTGTGTGTGTGTAAACATATTTGTGATACTCTATGTGCGTGTCTGTATATGTGTGTGTGTGTGTGTGTAAATATATGTCTGATACTGTATGTGTGTGTCTGTGTATTTGTGATACTCTATGTGTGTGTCTGTATATGTGTGTGTGTAAATATATGTCTGATACTGTATGTGTGTCTGTATATTTGTGATACTCTATGTGTGTGTGTGTATATGTGTGTGTGTGTGTAAATATATGTCTGATACTCTATGTGTGTCTGTATATTTGTGATACTCTATCTGTGTGTCTGTATATGTGTGTGTAAATATATGTCTGATACTGTATGTGTGTCTGTATATTTGTGATACTCTATGTGTGTGTCTGTATATGTGTGTGTGTGTAAATATATTTGTGATACTCTGTGTGTGTCTGTATATTTGTGATACTCTATGTGTGTGTCTGTATGTGTGTGTGTGTGTGTGTGTTAATATATTTGTGATACTCTATGTGTGTGTCTGTATATGTGTGTGTGTGTAAATATATGTCTGATACTGTATGTGTGTCTGTATATTTGTGATACTCTATCTGTGTGTCTGTATATGTGTGTGTAAATATATGTCTGATACTGTATGTGTGTCTGTATATTTGTGATACTCTATGTGTGTGTCTGTATATGTGTGTGTGTGTAAACATATTTGTGATACTCTATGTGCGTGTCTGTATATGTGTGATACTCTATGTGCGTGTCTGTATATGTGTGTGTGTGTGTGTAAATATATGTCTGATACTGTATGTGTGTGTCTGTATATTTGTGATACTCAATGTGCGTGTCTGTATATCTGTGTGTGTGTGTGTAAATATATGTCTGATACTGTATGTGTGTCTGTATATTTGTGATACTCTATGTGTGTGTCTGTATATGTGTGTGTGTGTAAACATATTTGTGATACTCTATGTGCGTGTCTGTATATGTGTGATACTCTATGTGCGTGTCTGTATATGTGTGTGTGTGTGTGTAAATATATGTCTGATACTGTATGTGTGTGTCTGTATATTTGTGATACTCTATCTGTGTGTCTGTATATGTGTGTGTAAATATATGTCTGATACTGTATGTGTGTCTGTATATTTGTGATACTCTATGTGTGTGTCTGTATATGTGTGTGTGTGTAAATATATTTGTGATACTCTGTGTGTGTCTGTATATTTGTGATACTCTATGTGTGTGTCTGTATGTGTGTGTGTGTGTGTGTGTTAATATATTTGTGATACTCTATGTGTGTGTCTGTATATGTGTGTGTGTGTAAATATATGTCTGATACTGTATGTGTGTCTGTATATTTGTGATACTCTATCTGTGTGTCTGTATATGTGTGTGTAAATATATGTCTGATACTGTATGTGTGTCTGTATATTTGTGATACTCTATGTGTGTGTCTGTATATGTGTGTGTGTGTAAACATATTTGTGATACTCTATGTGCGTGTCTGTATATGTGTGATACTCTATGTGCGTGTCTGTATATGTGTGTGTGTGTGTGTAAATATATGTCTGATACTGTATGTGTGTGTCTGTATATTTGTGATACTCAATGTGCGTGTCTGTATATGTGTGTGTGTGTGTGTAAATATATGTCTGATACTGTATGTGTGTGTCTGTGTATTTGTGATACTCTATGTGTGTGTCTGTATATGTGTGTGTGTAAATATATGTCTGATACTGTATATGTATGTCTGTGTATTTGTGATACTCTATGTGTGTGTCTGTATATGTGTGTGTGTAAATATATGTCTGATACTGTATGTGTCTGTATATGTGTGTGTGTAAATATATGTCTGATACTGTATGTGTGTCTGTATATTTGTGATACTCTATCTGTGTGTCTGTATATGTGTGTGTAAATATATGTCTGATACTGTATGTGTGTCTGTATATTTGTGATACTCTATGTGTGTGTCTGTATATGTGTGTGTGTGTAAACATATTTGTGATACTCTATGTGCGTGTCTGTATATGTGTGTGTGTGTGTGTGTAAATATATGTCTGATACTGTATGTGTGTGTCTGTGTATTTGTGATACTCTATGTGTGTGTCTGTATATGTGTGTGTGTAAATATATGTCTGATACTGTATGTGTGTCTGTATATTTGTGATACTCTATGTGTGTGTGTGTATATGTGTGTGTGTGTGTAAATATATGTCTGATACTCTATGTGTGTCTGTATATTTGTGATACTCTATCTGTGTGTCTGTATATGTGTGTGTAAATATATGTCTGATACTGTATGTGTGTCTGTATATTTGTGATACTCTATGTGTGTGTCTGTATATGTGTGTGTGTGTAAATATATTTGTGATACTCTGTGTGTGTCTGTATATTTGTGATACTCTATGTGTGTGTCTGTATGTGTGTGTGTGTGTGTGTGTTAATATATTTGTGATACTCTATGTGTGTGTCTGTATATGTGTGTGTGTGTAAATATATGTCTGATACTGTATGTGTGTCTGTATATTTGTGATACTCTATCTGTGTGTCTGTATATGTGTGTGTAAATATATGTCTGATACTGTATGTGTGTCTGTATATTTGTGATACTCTATGTGTGTGTCTGTATATGTGTGTGTGTGTAAACATATTTGTGATACTCTATGTGCGTGTCTGTATATGTGTGATACTCTATGTGCGTGTCTGTATATGTGTGTGTGTGTGTGTAAATATATGTCTGATACTGTATGTGTGTGTCTGTATATTTGTGATACTCAATGTGCGTGTCTGTATATCTGTGTGTGTGTGTGTAAATATATGTCTGATACTGTATGTGTGTCTGTATATTTGTGATACTCTATGTGTGTGTCTGTATATGTGTGTGTGTGTAAACATATTTGTGATACTCTATGTGCGTGTCTGTATATGTGTGATACTCTATGTGCGTGTCTGTATATGTGTGTGTGTGTGTGTAAATATATGTCTGATACTGTATGTGTGTGTCTGTATATTTGTGATACTCTATCTGTGTGTCTGTATATGTGTGTGTAAATATATGTCTGATACTGTATGTGTGTCTGTATATTTGTGATACTCTATGTGTGTGTCTGTATATGTGTGTGTGTGTAAATATATTTGTGATACTCTGTGTGTGTCTGTATATTTGTGATACTCTATGTGTGTGTCTGTATGTGTGTGTGTGTGTGTGTGTTAATATATTTGTGATACTCTATGTGTGTGTCTGTATATGTGTGTGTGTGTAAATATATGTCTGATACTGTATGTGTGTCTGTATATTTGTGATACTCTATCTGTGTGTCTGTATATGTGTGTGTAAATATATGTCTGATACTGTATGTGTGTCTGTATATTTGTGATACTCTATGTGTGTGTCTGTATATGTGTGTGTGTGTAAACATATTTGTGATACTCTATGTGCGTGTCTGTATATGTGTGATACTCTATGTGCGTGTCTGTATATGTGTGTGTGTGTGTGTAAATATATGTCTGATACTGTATGTGTGTGTCTGTATATTTGTGATACTCAATGTGCGTGTCTGTATATGTGTGTGTGTGTGTGTAAATATATGTCTGATACTGTATGTGTGTGTCTGTGTATTTGTGATACTCTATGTGTGTGTCTGTATATGTGTGTGTGTAAATATATGTCTGATACTGTATATGTATGTCTGTGTATTTGTGATACTCTATGTGTGTGTCTGTATATGTGTGTGTGTAAATATATGTCTGATACTGTATGTGTGTGTCTGTGTATTTGTGATACTCTATGTGTGTGTCTGTATATGTGTGTGTAAATATATGTCTGATACTGTATGTGTGTCTGTATATTTGTGATACTCTATGTGTGTGTCTGTATATGTGTGTGTGTGTGTAAATATATGTCTGATACTCTATGTGTGTCTGTATATTTGTGATACTCTATCTGTGTGTCTGCATATGTGTGTGTGTAAATATATGTCTGATACTGTATGTGTGTCTGTATATTTGTGATACTCTATGTGTGTGTCTGCATATGTGTGTGTGTGTAAATATATTTGTGATACTCTGTGTGTGTCTGTATATTTGTGATACTCTATGTGTGTGTCTGTATATGTGTGTGTGTAAATATATTTTTGATACTCTATGTGTGTGTCTGTATATGTGTGTGTAAATATATGTGTGATACTGTATGTGTAATACTGTATGTATCTGTATATGTGTGATACTGTATGTGTGATACTGTTTGTGTGTATCTGTATATGTGTGATACTGTATGTGTATCTGTATATTTGTGATACTTTATGTGTGTGTCTGTATATGTGTGTGTGTGTAAATATATTTGTGATACTGTATGTGTGTCTGTATATTTGTGATACTCTATGTGTGTCTATATGTGTGTGTGTGTGTGTGTGTGTAAATATATTTGTGATACTCTATGTGTGTGTCTGTATATGTGTGTGTGTGTAAATACATTTTTGATACTGTGTGTGTGTAAATATATTTGTGATACCGTATGTGTGTCTGTATATTTGTGATACTGTATGTGTGTCTGTATATTTGTGATACTCTATGTGTGTGTCTGTATGTGTGTGTGTGTGTGTGTAAATATATTTGTGATTCTCTATGTGTGTGTCTGTATATGTGTGTGTAAATATATTTATGATACTCTATGTGTGTGTCTGTATATGTGTGTGTAAATATATTTATGATACTCTATGTGTGTGTCTGTATATGTGTGTGTGTGTGTAAATATATGTCTGATACTGTATGTGTGTCTGTATATTTGTGGTACTCTATGTGTGTGTCTGTATATGTGTGTGTGTGTGTGTGTAAATATATGTGTGTAAATATATGTCTGATACTGTATGTGTGTCTGTATATTTGTGGTACTCTATGTGTGTGTCTGTATATGTGTGTGTGTGTGTGTGTAAATATATTTGTGATACTCTATGTGTGTGTCTGTATATGTGTGTGTAAATATATGTGTGATACTGTATGTATGTATCTGTATATGTGTGATACTGTATGTGTGATACTGTTTGTGTGTATCTGTATATGTGTGATACTGTTTGTATGTGCGTGTCTGTATATGTGTGTGTATGTAAATATATGTCTGATACTGTATGTGTGTGTCTGTGTATTTGTGATACTCTATGTGTGTGTCTGTATATGTGTGTGTGTAAATATATGTCTGATACTGTATGTGTGTCTGTATATTTGTGATACTCTATGTGTGTGTCTGTATATGTGTGGGTGTGTGTAAATATATGTCTGATACTCTATGTGTGTCTGTATATTTGTGATACTCTATGTGCGTGTCTGCATATGTGTGTGTGTAAATATATGTCTGATACTGTATGTGTGTGTCTGTATATTTGTGATACTCAATGTGCGTGTCTGTATATGTGTGTGTGTGTGTGTAAATATATGTCTGATACTGTATGTGTGTGTCTGTGTATTTGTGATACTCTATGTGTGTCTGTATATGTGTGTGTGTTTGTGTGTGTGTGTGTAAATATATGTCTGATACTGTATGTGTGTGTCTGTGTATTTGTGATACTCTATGTGTGTGTCTGTATATGTGTGTGTGTAAATATATGTCTGATACTGTATGTGTGTGTCTGTGTATTTGTGATACTCTATGTGTGTGTCTGTATATGTGTGTGTGTAAATATATGTCTGATACTGTATGTGTGTCTGTATATTTGTGATACTCTATGTGTGTGTCTGTATATGTGTGTGTGTGTAAATATATGTCTGATACTCTATGTGTGTCTGTATATTTGTGATACTCTATCTGGGTGTCTGTATATGTGTGTGTAAATATATGTCTGATACTGTATGTGTGTCTGTATATTTGTGATACTCTATGTGTGTGTCTGTATATGTGTGTGTGTGTAAACATATTTGTGATACTCTATGTGTGTGTCTGTATATTTGTGATACTCTATGTGTGTGTGTCTGTATATATGTGTGTGTGTGTGTAAATATATGTCTGATACTGTATGTGTGTCTGTATATTTGTGATACTGTATGTGTGTCTGTATATTTGTGATACTCTATGTGTGTGTCTGTATGTGTGTGTGTGTGTGTGTGTGTGTGTGTAAATATATTTGTGATACTCTATGTGTGTGTCTGTATATGTGTGTGTGTAAATATATGTCTGATACTGTATGTGTGTCTGTATATTTGTGATACTCTATGTGTGTGTCTGTATATGTATATGTGTGTGTGTAAATATATGTCTGATACTGTATGTGCGTGTCTGTATATGTGTGTGTGTGTGTGTGTGTGTGTGTGTAAATATATGTCTGATACTGTATGTGTGTGTCTGTATATTTGTGATACTCTATGTGCGTGTCTGTATATGTGTGTGTGTGTGTGTGTAAATATATGTCTGATACTGTATGTGTGTGTCTGTATATTTGTGATACTCTATGTGCGTGTCTGCATATGTGTGTGTGTGTGTGTGTGTGTAAATATATGTCTGATACTGTATGTGTGTGTCTGTATATTTGTGATACTCAATGTGCGTGTCTGTATATGTGTGTGTGTGTGTGTAAATATATGTCTGATACTGTATGTGTGTGTCTGTGTATTTGTGATACTCTATGTGTGTGTCTGTATATGTGTGTGTGTAAATATATGTCTGATACTGTATGTGTGTCTGTATATTTGTGATACTCTATCTGTGTGTCTGTATATGTGTGTGTAAATATATGTCTGATACTGTATGTGTGTCTGTATATTTGTGATACTCTATGTGTGTGTCTGTATATGTGTGTGTGTGTAAACATATTTGTGATACTCTATGTGCGTGTCTGTATATGTGTGTGTGTGTGTGTGTAAATATATGTCTGATACTGTATGTGTGTGTCTGTATATTTGTGATACTCTATGTGCGTGTCTGTATATGTGTGTGTGTGTAAATATATGTCTGATACTGTATGTGTGTGTCTGTGTATTTGTGATACTCTATGTGTGTCTGTATATGTGTGTGTGTTTGTGTGTGTGTGTGTAAATATATGTCTGATACTGTATGTGTGTGTCTGTGTATTTGTGATACTCTATGTGTGTGTCTGTATATGTGTGTGTGTAAATATATGTCTGATACTTTATGTGTGTGTCTGTGTATTTGTGATACTCTATGTGTGTGTCTGTATATGTGTGTGTGTAAATATATGTCTGATACTGTATGTGTGTCTGTATATTTGTGATACTCTATGTGTGTGTCTGTATATGTGTGTGTGTGTAAATATATGTCTGATACTCTATGTGTGTCTGTATATTTGTGATACTCTATCTGGGTGTCTGTATATGTGTGTGTAAATATATGTCTGATACTGTATGTGTGTCTGTATATTTGTGATACTCTATGTGTGTGTCTGTATATGTGTGTGTGTGTAAACATATTTGTGATACTCTATGTGTGTGTCTGTATATTTGTGATACTCTATGTGTGTGTGTCTGTATATATGTGTGTGTGTGTGTAAATATATGTCTGATACTGTATGTGTGTCTGTATATTTGTGATACTGTATGTGTGTCTGTATATTTGTGATACTCTATGTGTGTGTCTGTATGTGTGTGTGTGTGTAAATATATTTGTGATACTCTATGTGTGTGTCTGTATATGTGTGTGTGTAAATATATGTCTGATACTGTATGTGTGTCTGTATATTTGTGATACTCTATGTGTGTGTCTGTATATGTATATGTGTGTGTGTAAATATATGTCTGATACTGTATGTGCGTGTCTGTATATGTGTGTGTGTGTGTGTGTGTGTGTGTGTAAATATATGTCTGATACTGTATGTGTGTGTCTGTATATTTGTGATACTCTATGTGCGTGTCTGTATATGTGTGTGTGTGTGTGTGTAAATATATGTCTGATACTGTATGTGTGTGTCTGTATATTTGTGATACTCTATGTGCGTGTCTGCATATGTGTGTGTGTGTGTGTGTGTGTAAATATATGTCTGATACTGTATGTGTGTGTCTGTATATTTGTGATACTCAATGTGCGTGTCTGTATATGTGTGTGTGTGTGTGTGTGTGTGTGTGTAAATATATGTCTGATACTGTATGTGTGTGTCTGTGTATTTGTGATACTCTATGTGTGTCTGTATATGTGTGTGTGTGTGTGTAAATATATGTCTGATACTGTATGTGTGTGTCTGTGTATTTGTGATACTCTATGTGTGTGTCTGTATATGTGTGTGTGTAAATATATGTCTGATACTGTATGTGTGTCTGTATATTTGTGATACTCTATCTGTGTGTCTGTATATGTGTGTGTAAATATATGTCTGATACTGTATGTGTGTCTGTATATTTGTGATACTCTATGTGTGTGTCTGTATATGTGTGTGTGTGTAAACATATTTGTGATACTCTATGTGCGTGTCTGTATATGTGTGTGTGTGTGTGTGTGTGTGTGTGTAAATATATGTCTGATACTGTATGTGTGTGTCTGTATATTTGTGATACTCTATGTGCGTGTCTGTATATGTGTGTGTGCGTAAATATATGTCTGATACTGTATGTGTGTGTCTGTATATTTGTGATACTCTATGTGCGTGTCTGTATAAGTGTGTGTGCGTAAATATATGTCTGATACTGTATGTGTGTGTCTGTATATTTGTGATACTCTATGTGCGTGTCTGTATATGTGTGTGTGTGTGTGTAAATATATGTCTGATACTGTATGTGTGTGTCTGTGTATTTGTGATACTCTATGTGTGTGTCTGTATATGTGTGTGTGTAAATATATGTCTGATACTGTATGTGTGCGTCTGTGTATTTGTGATACTCTATGTGTGTGTCTGTATATGTGTGTGTGTAAATATATGTCTGATACTGTATGTGTGTGTCTGTGTATTTGTGATACTCTATGTGTGTGTCTGTATATGTGTGTGTGTAAATATATGTCTGATACTGTATGTGTGTGTCTGTGTATTTGTGATACTCTATGTGTGTGTCTGTATATGTGTGTGTGTAAATATATGTCTGATACTGTATGTGTGTCTGTATATTTGTGATACTCTATGTGTGTGTCTGTATATGTGTGTGTGTAAATATATGTCTGATACTGTATGTGTGTCTGTATATTTGTGATACTCTATGTGTGTGTCTGTATATGTGTGTGTGTAAATATATGTCTGATACTGTATGTGTGTCTGTATATTTGTGATACTCTATGTGTGTGTGTGTATATGTGTGTGTGTGTGTAAATATATGTCTGATACTCTATGTGTGTCTGTATATTTGTGATACTCTATCTGTGTGTCTGTATATGTGTGTGTAAATATATGTCTGATACTGTATGTGTGTCTGTATATTTGTGATACTCTATGTGTGTGTCTGTATATGTGTGTGTGTGTAAATATATTTGTGATACTGTATGTGTGTCTGTATATTTGTGATACTCTATCTGGGTGTCTGTATATGTGTGTGTAAATATATGTCTGATACTGTATGTGTGTCTGTATATTTGTGATACTCTATGTGTGTGTCTGTATATGTGTGTGTGTGTAAACATATTTGTGATACTCTATGTGTGTGTCTGTATATTTGTGATACTCTATGTGTGTGTGTCTGTATATTTGTGATACTCTATGTGTGTGTGTCTGTATATTTGTGATACTCTATGTGTGTGTCTGTATGTGTGTGTGTGTGTGTGTGTGTGTAAATATATTTGTGATACTCTATGTGTGTGTCTGTATATGTGTGTGTGTGTAAATATATGTCTGATACTGTATGTGTGTCTGTATATTTGTGATACTCTATCTGTGTGTCTGTATATGTGTGTGTAAATATATGTCTGATACTGTATGTGTGTCTGTATATTTGTGTGTGTGTGTAAATATATGTCTGATACTGTATGTGTGTCTGTATATTTGTGATACTCTATGTGTGTGTCTGTATATGTGTGTGTGTGTGTAAATATATGTCTGATACTCTATGTGTGTCTGTATATTTGTGATACTCTATCTGTGTGTCTGTATATGTGTGTGTAAATATATGTCTGATACTGTATGTGTGTCTGTATATTTGTGATACTCTATGTGTGTGTCTGTATATGTGTGTGTGTGTAAATATATTTGTGATACTCTGTGTGTGTCTGTATATTTGTGATACTCTATGTGTGTGTCTGTATGTGTGTGTGTGTGTGTGTGTGTGTGTGTGTAAATATATTTGTGATACTCTATGTGTGTGTCTGTATATGTGTGTGTGTGTAAATATATGTCTGATACTGTATGTGTGTCTGTATATTTGTGATACTCTATCTGTGTGTCTGTATATGTGTGTGTAAATATATGTCTGATACTGTATGTGTGTCTGTATATTTGTGATACTCTATGTGTGTGTCTGTATATGTGTGTGTGTGTAAACATATTTGTGATACTGTATGTGCGTGTCTGTATATGTGTGTGTGTGTGTGTGTAAATATATGTCTGATACTGTATGTGTGTGTCTGTATATTTGTGATACTCTATGTGCGTGTCTGCATATGTGTGTGTGTAAATATATGTCTGATACTGTATGTGTGTGTCTGTATATTTGTGATACTCAATGTGCGTGTCTGTATATGTGTGTGTGTGTGTAAATATATGTCTGATACTGTATGTGTGTGTCTGTGTATTTGTGATACTCTATGTGTGTCTGTATATGTGTGTGTGTTTGTGTGTGTGTGTGTAAATATATGTCTGATACTGTATGTGTGTGTCTGTGTATTTGTGATACTCTATGTGTGTGTCTGTATATGTGTGTGTGTAAATATATGTCTGATACTTTATGTGTGTGTCTGTGTATTTGTGATACTCTATGTGTGTGTCTGTATATGTGTGTGTGTAAATATATGTCTGATACTGTATGTGTGTCTGTATATTTGTGATACTCTATGTGTGTGTCTGTATATGTGTGTGTGTGTAAATATATGTCTGATACTCTATGTGTGTCTGTATATTTGTGATACTCTATCTGGGTGTCTGTATATGTGTGTGTAAATATATGTCTGATACTGTATGTGTGTCTGTATATTTGTGATACTCTATGTGTGTGTCTGTATATGTGTGTGTGTGTAAACATATTTGTGATACTCTATGTGTGTGTCTGTATATTTGTGATACTCTATGTGTGTGTGTCTGTATATATGTGTGTGTGTGTGTAAATATATGTCTGATACTGTATGTGTGTCTGTATATTTGTGATACTGTATGTGTGTCTGTATATTTGTGATACTCTATGTGTGTGTCTGTATGTGTGTGTGTGTGTGTGTGTGTGTAAATATATTTGTGATACTCTATGTGTGTGTCTGTATATGTGTGTGTGTAAATATATGTCTGATACTGTATGTGTGTCTGTATATTTGTGATACTCTATGTGTGTGTCTGTATATGTATATGTGTGTGTGTAAATATATGTCTGATACTGTATGTGCGTGTCTGTATATGTGTGTGTGTGTGTGTGTGTGTGTGTGTAAATATATGTCTGATACTGTATGTGTGTGTCTGTATATTTGTGATACTCTATGTGCGTGTCTGTATATGTGTGTGTGTGTGTGTGTGTAAATATATGTCTGATACTGTATGTGTGTGTCTGTATATTTGTGATACTCTATGTGCGTGTCTGCATATGTGTGTGTGTGTGTGTGTGTGTAAATATATGTCTGATACTGTATGTGTGTGTCTGTATATTTGTGATACTCAATGTGCGTGTCTGTATATGTGTGTGTGTGTGTGTGTGTGTGTGTGTAAATATATGTCTGATACTGTATGTGTGTGTCTGTGTATTTGTGATACTCTATGTGTGTGTCTGTATATGTGTGTGTGTGTGTGTAAATATATGTCTGATACTGTATGTGTGTGTCTGTGTATTTGTGATACTCTATGTGTGTGTCTGTATATGTGTGTGTGTAAATATATGTCTGATACTGTATGTGTGTCTGTATATTTGTGATACTCTATCTGTGTGTCTGTATATGTGTGTGTAAATATATGTCTGATACTGTATGTGTGTCTGTATATTTGTGATACTCTATGTGTGTGTCTGTATATGTGTGTGTGTGTAAACATATTTGTGATACTCTATGTGCGTGTCTGTATATGTGTGTGTGTGTGTGTGTGTGTGTGTAAATATATGTCTGATACTGTATGTGTGTGTCTGTATATTTGTGATACTCTATGTGCGTGTCTGTATATGTGTGTGTGCGTAAATATATGTCTGATACTGTATGTGTGTGTCTGTATATTTGTGATACTCTATGTGCGTGTCTGTATAAGTGTGTGTGCGTAAATATATGTCTGATACTGTATGTGTGTGTCTGTGTATTTGTGATACTCTATGTGTGTGTCTGTATATGTGTGTGTGTAAATATATGTCTGATACTGTATGTGTGCGTCTGTGTATTTGTGATACTCTATGTGTGTGTCTGTATATGTGTGTGTGTAAATATATGTCTGATACTGTATGTGTGTGTCTGTGTATTTGTGATACTCTATGTGTGTGTCTGTATATGTGTGTGTGTAAATATATGTCTGATACTGTATGTGTGTGTCTGTGTATTTGTGATACTCTATGTGTGTGTCTGTATATGTGTGTGTGTAAATATATGTCTGATACTGTATGTGTGTCTGTATATTTGTGATACTCTATGTGTGTGTCTGTATATGTGTGTGTGTAAATATATGTCTGATACTGTATGTGTGTCTGTATATTTGTGATACTCTATGTGTGTGTCTGTATATGTGTGTGTGTAAATATATGTCTGATACTGTATGTGTGTCTGTATATTTGTGATACTCTATGTGTGTGTGTATATGTGTGTGTGTGTGTAAATATATGTCTGATACTCTATGTGTGTCTGTATATTTGTGATACTCTATCTGTGTGTCTGTATATGTGTGTGTAAATATATGTCTGATACTGTATGTGTGTCTGTATATTTGTGATACTCTATGTGTGTGTCTGTATATGTGTGTGTGTGTAAATATATTTGTGATACTCTGTGTGTGTCTGTATATTTGTGATACTCTATGTGTGTGTCTGTATGTGTGTGTGTGTGTGTGTGTGTGTGTGTGTAAATATATTTGTGATACTCTATGTGTGTGTCTGTATATGTGTGTGTGTGTAAATATATGTCTGATACTGTATGTGTGTCTGTATATTTGTGATACTCTATCTGTGTGTCTGTATATGTGTGTGTAAATATATGTCTGATACTGTATGTGTGTCTGTATATTTGTGTGTGTGTGTAAATATATGTCTGATACTGTATGTGTGTCTGTATATTTGTGATACTCTATGTGTGTGTCTGTATATGTGTGTGTGTGTGTAAATATATGTCTGATACTCTATGTGTGTCTGTATATTTGTGATACTCTATCTGTGTGTCTGTATATGTGTGTGTAAATATATGTCTGATACTGTATGTGTGTCTGTATATTTGTGATACTCTATGTGTGTGTCTGTATATGTGTGTGTGTGTAAATATATTTGTGATACTCTGTGTGTGTCTGTATATTTGTGATACTCTATGTGTGTGTCTGTATGTGTGTGTGTGTGTGTGTGTGTGTGTGTGTGTAAATATATTTGTGATACTCTATGTGTGTGTCTGTATATGTGTGTGTGTGTAAATATATGTCTGATACTGTATGTGTGTCTGTATATTTGTGATACTCTATCTGTGTGTCTGTATATGTGTGTGTAAATATATGTCTGATACTGTATGTGTGTCTGTATATTTGTGATACTCTATGTGTGTGTCTGTATATGTGTGTGTGTGTGTAAACATATTTGTGATACTCTATGTGCGTGTCTGTATATGTGTGTGTGTGTGTGTGTAAATATATGTCTGATACTGTATGTGTGTGTCTGTATATTTGTGATACTCTATGTGCGTGTCTGTATATGTGTGTGTGCGTAAATATATGTCTGATACTGTATGTGTGTGTCTGTATATTTGTGATACTCTATGTGCGTGTCTGTATATGTGTGTGTGTGTGTGTAAATATATGTCTGATACTGTATGTGTGTGTCTGTATATTTGTGATACTCAATGTGCGTGTCTGTATATGTGTGTGTGTGTGTGTGTAAATATATGTCTGATACTGTATGTGTGTGTCTGTGTATTTGTGATACTCTATGTGTGTGTCTGTATATGTGTGTGTGTAAATATATGTCTGATACTGTATGTGTGTGTCTGTGTATTTGTGATACTCTATGTGTGTGTCTGTATATGTGTGTGTGTGTAAATATATGTCTGATACTGTATGTGTGTGTCTGTGTATTTGTGATACTCTATGTGTGTGTCTGTATATGTGTGTGTGTAAATATATGTCTGATACTGTATGTGTGTGTCTGTGTATTTGTGATACTCTATGTGTGTGTCTGTATATGTGTGTGTAAATATATGTCTGATACTGTATGTGTGTCTGTATATTTGTGATACTCTATGTGTGTGTCTGTATATGTGTGTGTGTGTGTGTGTAAATATATGTCTGATACTCTATGTGTGTGTCTGTGTATTTGTGATACTCTATGTGTGTGTCTGTATATGTGTGTGTGTGTGTAAATATATTTGTGATACTCTGTGTGTGTCTGTATATTTGTGATACTCTATGTGTGTGTCTGTATGTGTGTGTGTGTGTGTGTGTGTGTAAATATATTTGTGATACTCTATGTGTGTGTGTGTGTGTAAATATATGTCTGATACTGTATGTGTGTCTGTATTTTAGTGATACTCTATGTGTGTGTCTGTATATGTGTGTATGTGTAAATATATTTGTGATACTCTATGTGTGTGTCTGTATATGTGTGTGTGTAAATATATTTTTGATACTCTATGTGTGTGTCTGTATATGTGTGTGTAAATATATGTGTGATACTGTATGTGTAATACTGTATGTATGTATCTGTATATGTGTGATACTGTATGTGTGATACTGTTTGTGTGTATCTGTATATGTGTGATACTGTATGTGTATCTGTATATGTGTGATACTTTATGTGTGTGTCTGTATATGTGTGTGTGTGTAAATATATTTGTGATACTGTATGTGTGTCTGTATATTTGTGATACTCTATGTGTGTCTATATGTGTGTGTGTGTGTGTGTGTAAATATATTTGTGATACTCTATGTGTGTGTCTGTATATGTGTGTGTGTGTAAATAAATTTTTGATACTGTGTGTGTGTAAATATATTTGTGATACCGTATGTGTGTCTGTATATTTGTGATACTGTATGTGTGTCTGTATATTTGTGATACTCTATGTGTGTGTCTGTATGTGTGTGTGTGTAAATATATTTGTGATTCTCTATGTGTGTGTCTGTATATGTGTGTGTGTGTAAATATACGTCTGATACTGTATGTGTGTGTATGTATATGTGTGTGTGTGTGTAAATATATGTCTGATACTGTATGTGTGTCTGTATATTTGTGATACTCTATGTGTGTGTCTGTATATGTGTGTGTAAATATATTTATGATACTCTATGTGTGTGTCTGTATATGTGTGTGTGTGTAAATATATGTGTGTAAATATATGTCTGATACTGTATGTGTGTCTGTATATTTGTGGTACTCTATGTGTGTGTCTGTATATGTGTGTGTGTGTAAATATATCTGTGATACTCTATGTGTGTGTCTGTATATGTGTGTGTAAATATATGTGTGATACTGTATGTGTGATACTGTATGTATGTATCTATCTGTATATGTGTGATACTGTATGTGTGATACTGTTTGTGTGTATCTGTATATGTGTGATACTGTTTGTGTGTATCTGTATATGTGTGTGTATCTGTGTGATACTGTATGCGTAATACTGTATGTGTGTATCTGTATATGTGTGATACTGTATGTGTGATACTGTTTGTGTGTATCTGTATATGTGTGTATATGTGTGATACTGTATGCGTAATACTGTATGTGTGTATCTGTATATGTGTGTATCAGTGTTCCCTCTAAGCCCAGTTTTGTGTGCAGCCCAGCAGTGAAACAGTTAATTAGGTGACCAAACCCTGCAATTAGCAAACCCTGCACAATGCAGACTGCAAGGTATGATTCTCTTATGAACCATTTCACTGCTGGGCCGCACACAAAATTCACCTTAGAGGGAACACTGGTGTGTATGTGTTATACACAGAGCAGTGTGTGTATCTGTATTATACAGAGAGCCGAGTGCATGTTATACACAGAGAAATGTGTCTATTACACGCCAAGCAGTGTGTGTGTCACTGTATTATACACAGAGCAGTGTTTGTGCCTGAATTATACAAAGAGCAGTGTGTGTGTGTTACACACAAAGGGTAGTGTGCGTTATACACAGAGCAGTCTGTGTGTTGTTTACAGAGCAGTGTGTGTTATTTACAGGGTAGTGTGTGTTGTACACAGAGCAGTGTGTGTTTACAAAGCAGTGTATGTTATAGGCAGAGCAGTGTGTGAGGAAATGTAAGGCAAATTGCCTGGAATGCACATAAGGGTTAAGGCCAGGACGGAGGAGTGGGAGTGTGTTTGTGTGTGAAACATTGTTGCTATTAGGAGAGGAGGGGTTTTGCTTACCTTTTTAAGACAGGTACAGGAAGTCCAAGTCCTCTTTCTGCTTGTTCTTTGAAGTTTCTCCACCCTATCCCTCCCTTTGAATTTTGTAAGCGGCAATCGTTAGTTTGAACCATCACTAGGGTGGTCTTTTCAGTATTAGGGAGTTCGAGGCATGATGAGGGCTAGCCAACCTATTTCTACAAGTCCAAGGATGGTACGTTTCAGCTCCCCAGGTGTTCAATGTGGTTTGCATGTAGTTGACCCTGGTCCTACTGGTATGGAGTGGTGGGTTAACACCCTATCGCTGGCAGTTGGGGCAGGTCAGTGGTGCAGGGTGAGAGGAGGTAGAGTGACGGCTATTTTCGGGCAGGGGTGAAGTCCTCAGTTATGCGTCTGGGGGTCCACTGTTCATGGGCCAGAAAGCCGAGAACTCCCTAAGTCATCATAGCGCTGAGCTCCGCTCTGCTTATCTCCCGCATCCCTGGTAAGGTCCAGCTTGCTAGCAAGAGTTACTATAAGTCACCTAGTACCTGATTGCCGCCCCCTGGGTACATGTTATTTGTGCTGTTTCAGTGAGTTTCTTTTGTTGCCGCAATAAACATGACCTGCGGGTTTTATAACCACAAGAAGTTGTTCTGTGTTTATTTCTATGTTAGAAGTTATAAGGTTTATGTTAAACATTGAAAATGATGTATATAGTTATAGTTACTGTTTAAGATTACCACAGAGGAGTATGTGTTATATACAGATCAGTTTGTGTATTATATTAAGGGCAGTGTGCTGTGTGTGTTATACACATGGCACAGTGTGTTTGTGAGTGTTGTATACAGGACAGTGTGTGTTATACACAGAGGAGTGTGTGTGTGTGTTATATACAGATCAGTGTGTGTGTTATATACAGGGCAGTGTGCTGTGTGTGTTATATACAGATCAGTGTGTGTGTTATATACAGGGCAGTGTGCTGTGTGTGTTATATACAGATCAGTGTGTGTGTTATATACAGGGCACAGTGTGTTTGTGAGTGTTGTATACAGGACAGTGTGTGTTATACACAGAGGAGTGTGTGTGTGTGTTATATACAGATCAGTGTGTGTTATACACAGAGGAGTGTGTGTGTGTGTGCTATATACAGATCAGTGTGTGTGTTATATACAGGGCAGTGTGCTGTGTGTGTTATATACAGATCAGTGTGTGTGTTATATACAGGGCACAGTGTGTTTGTGAGTGTTGTATACAGGACAGTGTGTGTTATACACAGAGGAGTGTGTGTGTTATATACAGATCAGTGTGTGTTATATACAGATCAGTGTGTGTGTTATATACAGGGCACAGTGTGTTTGTGAGTGTTGTATACAGGACAGTGTGTGTTATACACAGAGGAGTGTGTGTGTTATATACAGATCAGTGTGTGTTATATACAGATCAGTGTGTGTGTTATATACAGGGCACAGTGTGTTTGTGTGTGATGTATGCAGGCCAGTGTTTGTTAAACACAGAGCAGTGTGTGTGTTTACAGAGCAGTGTGTGTGTTTACAGAGCAATGTGTGTGTTTACAGAGCAGTGGTGTGTGTTGTGTAATGATTACGGGGAGACAAATAGGCTAGGAGAGAGAGGGTTAAGGCCTGCAGGGAGAGGGAATTTAACCTCTTAAGGACATATGACGGAATTTTTCCGTCATAAAACAATTAAGCAAACTGAAAGCTGTGTCCTTAAAGGGTTAAGGAGGGAAGTTGCTGGGTCTGCAACAATGTTGCTGTTTGGGGGAGTGTCACTACTACCGTTAAGAAGGCTCTGCACCAGGCTTGGGGCCTCTTCTTCCTCTGGGACAGCTGCAAGTCTTTTCCCTCCCACCTACCCTGGATCATGGTTGGTGGCGTGAGTTCTACGACTGCCGTTTTGGGCGGTTATTTTCAGTTCACCATATCATCCCTTGGCGAAGTTAGGGTTACTCGAGCCATTCTTCTTGAGTCCAGGGCCAGTAGTTTTAAGCTTCCCTTGCTAGGGAACTGGCACCAAACGGCAGGTACCAGCAGGGCCCCCTAAGGGTTGAAGCGCCTAAATTTACACTCTGAAGGCGGGAAGTCATGGCCTGTTTTATTTGCAGATAGAGAGGTTGGGGCGGAGTAATGACCGGACGACAAAGGCCGGGCAACGCCTTAGGTAATTCCGAGGAGCCCCGCCTTTGTTTTTGGGTCTTTGCAACTCCCGACAACCTCATTGCCTCTATCCCGAGCGGAGTGTTCCTTCGCTGATGCCCTTGGCCATTGACCTCCTGTCGTGTTGAGGCTAATTTAAATCTCACTTGCCGCTTGTTGTTATTTAAGTTGTATTTAAATAAAATTGCCAGCAATGGTTTTACCCTCCACTCTCGTGTCAGTATTTTATTTATAGCTTTAGTATAAGGTTAAGTTATTATGTTATATATGTCCACCTTATCTGGTAGCAACCAGCTAGGCCTTTTACCCTTAAGGGCAGTGTGTGTGTGTGTTATACACAGAGCAGCATTGTGTGTATACAGAGCAGTGTGTATTATACACAGAGCAGTGCTACTTTATATACAGATCCGTGTGTGTGTGTGTTATATACAGGACAGAGTGTGTTATACATATAGCAGTGTGTGTTATACACAGGGCACAGTGTGAGTGTGTTTGTGTTGTATACAGAGCAGTGTGTGTGTGATATACAGGACAATGTGCTGTGTGTGTATTATACACAGAGCACAGTGTGTGTGTTGAATACAACGCAGTGTGTGTTTTATATACAGAGCAGTGTGTGTTATACACAGAGCAGTGTGTGTGTGTGTTATATACAGGGCAGTGTGTGTTATATACAGAGTGGGGTATGTGTTATATACAGGTCAGTGTGTGTTATACACAGAGCAGTGTTTCTTTATATACAGATCAGTGTGTGTGTGTGTATGTATATATATATATATATATATATATATATATATATACAGGGAGTGCAGAATTATTAGGCAAATTAGTATTTTGACCACATCATCCTCTTTATGCATGTTGTCTTACTCCAAGCTGTATAGGCTCGAAAGCCTACTACCAATTAAGCATATTAGGTGATGTGCATCTCTGTAATGAGAAGGGGTGTGGTCTAATGACATCAACACCCTATATCAGGTGTGCATAATTATTAGGCAACTTCCTTTCCTTTGGCAAAATGGGTCAAAAGAAGGACTTGACAGGCTCAGAAAAGTCAAAAATAGTGAGATATCTTGCAGAGGGATGCAGCACTCTTAAAATTGCAAACCTTCTGAAGCGTGATCATCGAACAATCAAGCGTTTCATTCAAAATAGTCAACAGGGTCGCAAGAAGCGTTTGGAAAAACCAAGGCGCAAAATAACTGCCCATGAACTGAGAAAAGTCAAGATGCCACTTGCCACCAGTTTGGCCATATTTCAGAGCTGCAACATCACTGGAGTGCCCAAAAGCACAAAGTGTGCAATACTCAGAGACATGGCCAAGGTAAGAAAGGCTGAAAGACGACCACCACTGAACAAGACACACAAGCTGAAACGTCAAGACTGGGCCAAGAAATATCTCAAGACTGATTTTTCTAAGGTTTTATGGACTGATGAAATGAGAGTGAGTCTTGATGGGCCAGATGGATGGGCCCGTGGCTGGATTGGTAAAGGGCAGAGAGCTCCAGTCCGACTCAGACGCCAGCAAGGTGGAGGTGGAGTACTGATTTGGGCTGGTATCATCAAAGATGAGCTTGTGGGGCCTTTTCGGGTTGAGGATGGAGTCAAGCTCAACTCCCAGTCCTACTGCCAGTTTCTGGAAGACACCTTCTTCAAGCAGTGGTACAGGAAGAAGTCTGCATCCTTCAAGAAAAACATGATTTTCATGCAGGACAATGCTCCATCACACGCATCCAAGTACTCCACAGCGTGGCTGGCAAGAAAGGGTATAAAAGAAGAAAATCTAATGACATGGCCTCCTTGTTCACCTGATCTGAACCCCATTGAGAACCTGTGGTCCATCATCAAATGTGAGATTTACAAGGAGGGAAAACCGTACACCTCTCTGAACAGTGTCTGGGAGGCTGTGGTTGCTGCTGCACGCAATGTTGATGGTGAACAGATCAAAACACTGACAGAATCCATGGATGGCAGGCTTTTGAGTGTCCTTGCAAAGAAAGGTGGCTATATTGGTCACTGATTTGTTTTTGTTTTGTTTTTGAATGTCAGAAATGTATATTTGTGAATGTTGAGATGTTATATTGGTTTCACTGGTAAAAATAAATAATTGAAATGGGTATATATTTGTTTTTTGTTAAGTTGCCTAATAATTATGCACAGTAATAGTCACCTGCACACACAGATATCCCCCTAAAATAGCTATAACTAAAAACAAACGAAAAACTACTTCCAATACTATTCAGCTTTGATATTAATGAGTTTTTTGGGTTCATTGAGAACATGGTTGTTGTTCAATAATAAAATTAATCCTCAAAAATACAACTTGCCTAATAATTCTGCACTCCCTGTACATATAGCAGTGTGTGTTATACACAGGGCACAGTGTGAGTGTGTTTGTGTTGTATACAGAGAAGTGTGTGTGTGTGATATACAGGACAATGTGCTGTGTGTGTATTATACACAGAGCACCGTGTGTTTGTGTGTTGAATACAAGGCAGTGTGTGTGTTATATACAGAGCAGTGTGTGTTATACACAGAGCAGTGTGTGTGTGTGTGTGTGTTATATACAGGGCAGTGTGTGTTATATACAGAGTGGGGTATGTGTTATATACAGATCAGTGTGTGTGTGTTATATACAGATCAGTGTGTGTGTTATATACAGAATGGGGTATGTGTGTTATATACAGTTATATACAGAGTGGGATATGTGTGTTATATACAGATCAGCGTGTGTGTGTTATATACAGATCAGTGTGTGTGTTATATACAGAATGGGGTATGTGTGTTATATACAGAGTGGGATATGTGTGTTATATACAGATCAGTGTGTGTGTGTGTTATATACAGAGTGGGGTATGTGTGTTATATACAAATCAGTGTGTGTGCATTATATACAGATCAGTGTGTGCGTGTGTGTGCTATGTACAGAGTGGGGTATGTGTGTTATATACAGAGTGCGTTATGTGTGTTATATACAGATCAGTGTGTGTGTGTGTTATATACAGATCAGTGTGTGTGTTATATACAGAGTGGGGTATGTGTGTTATATACAGATCAGTGTGTGTGTGTGTGTTATATACAGAGTGGGGTATGTGTGTTATATACAGATCAGTGTGTGTGTGTGTTTTATATAGATCAGTGTGTGTGTGTGTGTGTTATATACAGAGTGGGATATGTGTGTTATATTCAGGGCAGTGTGTGTGTTATATACAGAGTGGGATATGTGTGTTATATACAGATCAGTGTGTGTGTGTTCTATACAGAAAAGTGTGTGTTAGATACAAAGTGGGATATGTGTGTTATATTCAGGGCAGTGTGTGTGTGTGTGTTATATGCAGAGCATTGTGTGTGTTATATACAGAGTGGGATATGTGTGTTATATACAGGTCAGTGTGTGTGTGTTATATACAGAGTGGGATATGTGTGTTATATACAGGGCAGTGTGTGTGTGGTATATACAGATCAGTGTGTGTGTTATATACAGATCAGTGTGTGTGTTATATACAGAGTGGGATATGTGTGTTATATTCAGGGCAGTGTGTGTGTGTTATATTCAGGGCAGTGTGTGCGTTATATACAGATCAGTGTGTGTGTGTGTTATATACAGATCAGTGTGTGTGTGTGTGTTATATACAGAGTGGGATATGTGTGTTATATTCAGGGCAGTGTGTGTGTTATATACAGATCAGTGTGTGTGTATGAGTTATATACAGATCAGGGTGTGTGTGTGTGTTATATACAGATCAGTGTGTGTGTTATATACAGATCAGTGTATGTTATATACAGATCAGTGTGTGTGTTATATACAGATCAGTGTTTGTGTGTTTGTGTTATATACAGATCAGTGTGTGTGTGTGTTATATACAGATCAGTGTGTGTGTGTGTGTTATATACAGATCAGTGTGTGTTATATACAGATCAATGTGTGTGTGTGTGTGTTATATACTGAGTAGGATATGTGTGTTATATACAGATCTGTGTGTGTGTGTGTATGTGTTATATACTGAGTAGGATATGTGTGTTATATACAGATCAATGTGTGTGTGTATGTGTTATATACTGAGTAGGATATGTGTGTTATATACAGATCTGTGTGTGTGTGTTATATACAGATCAGTGTGTGTGTGTGTTATATACAGATCAGTGCGTGTTATATACATATCAGTGTGTGTGTGTTATATACAGATCAGTGTGTTATATATACAGATCAGTGTGTGTGTGTGTTATATACAGATCAGTGTGTGTGTGTTATATACAGATCAGTGTGTGTGTGTGTGTTATACAGATTAGTGTGTGTGTGTGTTATACACAGATCAGTGTGTGTGTGTGTGTTATATACAGATCAGTGTGTGTGTGTTATATACAGATCAGTGTGTGTGTTATATATAGATCAGTGTGTGTGTGTGTGTGTTATATACAGATCAGGGTGTGTGTGTTATATGCAGATCAATGTGTGTGTTACACACAAATCAGTGTGTGTGTTATATACAGATCAGTGTGTGTGTGTTATATACAGATCAGTGTGTGCGTGTTATATACAGATCAGTGTGTGTTATATACAGACCAGTGTGTGTGTGTGTGTGTGTGTTATATACAGATCAGTGTGTGTGTGTGTGTTATATACAGATCAGTGTGTGTGTGTTATATACAGATCAGTGTGTGTGTGTGTGTGTGTGTGTGTGTGTGTTATATACAGATCAGTGTGTGTGTGTGGTATATACAGATCAGTGTGTGTGTGTGTGTGTGGTATATACAGATCAGTGTGTGTGTTATATACAGATCAGTGTGTGTGTTATATACAGATCAGTGTGTGTGTGTTATATACAGATCACAGTGTGTGTGTTATATACAGATCAGTGTGTGTGTGTGTGTTATATACAGATCAGTGTATGTGTTATATACAGATCAGTGTGTGTGTGTTATATACAGATCAGTGTGTGTGTGTGTTATATACAGATCAGTGTGTGTGTGTTATATACAGATCAGTGTGTGTGTGTTATATACAGATCAATGTGTGTGTTATATACAGATCAGTGTGTGTGTGTTATATACAGATCACAGTGTGTGTGTTATATACAGATCAGTGTATGTGTTATATACAGATCAGTGTGTGTGTTATATACAGATCAGTGTGTGTGTGTGTGTGTTATATACAGATCAGGGTGTGTGTGTGTGTTATATACAGATCAGTGTGTGTGTGTTATATACAGATCAGTGTGTGTTATACACAGATCAGTGTGTGTGTTATATACAGATCAGTGTGTGTGTGTTATATACAGATCAGTGTGTGCGTGTTATATACAGATCAGTGTGTGTTATATACAGACCAGTGTGTGTGTGTGTTATATACAGATCAGTGTGTGTGTGTGTTATATACAGATCAGCGTGTGTGTGTGTTATATACAGACCAGTGTGTGTGTGTGTGTTATATACAGATCAGTGTGTGTGTGTGTGTTATATACAGATCAGCGTGTGTGTGTGTTATATACAGATCAGTGTGTGTGTGTGGTATATACAGATCAGTGTGTGTGTGTGTTATATACAGATCAGTGTGTGTGTTATATACAGATCAGTGTTTGTGTGTTTGTGTTATATACAGATCAGTGTGTGTGTGTTATATACAGATCAGTGTGTGTGTGTTATATACAGATCAGTGTATGTGTGTTATATACAGATCAGTGTGTGTGTGTGTTATATACAGATCAGTGTGTGTGTGTTATATACAGATCAGTGTATGTGTATTATATACAGATCAGTGTGTGTGTGTGTTATATACAGATCAGTGTGTGTGTGATATATACAGATCAGTGTGTGTGTGTTATATACAGATCAGTGTGTGTGTGTTATATACAGATCAGTGTGTGTGTGTTATATACAGATCAGTGTGTGTGTTATATACAGATCACAGTGTGTGTGTTATATACAGATCACAGTGTGTGTGTGTTGTATACAGAGTGGGATATGTTTGTTATATACAGGGCAGTGTTATACAGAGGGAGCTGGTACTATACAGGGTTAATGCTGAACGGAACAAACTGAAAGTAAAAGAGATGAATGAAGTGGGTGGAGCTGCTGAGACCAGGCAGAGCTGAGCAGGGAATGAGAGGGATGGTGTGTTAGCCAATAGGAGGCCTTGTTGTGGTCATATGACACAGCAGGCCCAGAGCTCACACACAGCCGGGCATGAGTATGGCGCAGCCGCAGGGTAAGAAGAGGAGATATGAGGGGTGTGCACAGGACAGCGAGTACTTCCAGTGTTACTCAGATGTGACTGTGCACGAGGAAATGATCTCAGACAGTGTGCGCACAAATGCATATAAATTAGCCATACTGCGCAGTCACGCTGCATTGCGTGGTAAAAGCGTGCTGGACGTGGGCGCTGGCACTGGCATCCTCAGTATATTCTGCGCACAGGCTGGTGCCAGTAAAGTTTACGCTGTGGAAGCCAGCGGTGTAGCCCAGCTTGCCTCTGAAGTGGTGAAGTCGAACAATATGGAGGGCAGAATCAATGTGATTAACGGCTCCGTAGAGAACGCTGAGGTGCCTGAGCAGGTGGACGCCATCGTGAGCGAATGGATGGGCTACGCGCTCATGTACGAGTCCATGCTGTGTTCAGTCATCTATGCCAGAGACAAATGGCTGAAACCTGGAGGTCTGATGTTTCCTGCCTTTGCTGAACTCTTTATCGCCCCAATTAATGACCCTATAACCGAAAGCCGTCTGGAATTTTGGGGAAATGTGAAGGTGCAGTACGGTGTGGATATGAGCTGTATGCGCAGTTTTGCACGTTCCTGCATCATGAGCAAAGAGATGGCCGTAAACTCTGTGTCGCCTGAAGACGTCCTCTCGTTACCTGTCAGATTTGCGTCGCTAGATCTTGCCACCATTACTGCCACAGAAATCGCTAACATCCACGGCTCATTCCAATTCAACTGCTTTGGTTCATCATTGTTCCACGGATTCGCCATCTGGTTTTCCGTTATATTTCCAGGGGAAAAACCCATTATTTTATCCACCTCTCCGTATACGGAGGAGACGCACTGGAAACAGACTTTGCTGTACCTGAACGAGGAAGTGCAGGTAGAACAAGACACCACAATCACTGGGGATATCACAATGACGCCGTCAGATGCTAACCCGCGACATCTACGCGTTCTCATGAACTATTCAGTTCAGGGAGGTGTGCGCCAGTCTAAGCTTTTCCAGATGGGAAGCTGAAAGTCAAATCCTGCAACTGATTTGCTAATAAAACATTGTGTTTATTCTAATTTGTATGTTTAAGAAATTCTGTTCATAGTGTAAAATAAAGTGACTGGTCCCAAGAGCTGACAGTCAGCATTAGAATAAAACAATATAACATCCTTATTACTTTCTGAGCAGTCAATAACGCTGCACAACTGTTAGTGAATGTCATATAGCTACTGAGAGGTATCTGTGTCAGACGTTACTGCACTAGAGAGTTAGCTCACTGGCATGAAGGAAGTGGAGAGATTTGTCTCACTGTGCAGATTTTTTATCCCCTCAAGGCCTCAGGAAGAGTTTCATTTGCTGACAGGCTGCTGTGATGGCATCTATTCTAAATGGCACTGATGTCCCCAAAGTCTGACCTCTGTGGCCCTGAGGATATTCCATGGTCACTTACAAATGTCACATGCACTTGCTGAGTAAGTGGCTGATAGACAGTTAATGTGCTGTAAAAGTGTGATGTGCATATTTAATGTGTGTAGGTGTAGTGCTTTAAGAATGTACAGTAAGTGCTGTCCATGTGCTCTTTGTGTTTGAGCTGTGAGTCTGTGTCCATAGTTTGTCTTGTGTCAGTGTTTGTGATGTGTGTCAGTGAGTATAGTGTGCTGTGTCAGTGTGTGTATTGTGTGTGATGTGTGTCTGTGAGTATAGTGTGTTCTATGTCTTAGTGCAGCTAATCATTGTCTATAGTGTGTTGTGTCAGTGTGTGTATATTTTGTGTGATGTGTTAGTATCTATAGTGTGTTCTATGTGTTAGTGTTGTCTGCTGTGTGTCATGTGCACAGTGTGTTAGTACAGCTAATCAGTGTCTATAATGTGTAGTGTCAGTTTGTATATAGTGTGTCAATTTGTGTATATTGTGTGCCAGTTTGTGTCTATTGTGTGTATATTGTGTATGTGATGTGTCTGTGTTTATTGTGTGTGTGGTGTGTGTCAGTTTGTGTCTATTATGTGTCAGTTTGTATATTGTGTGTGTCAGTTTGTGTCTATTGTGTGTCAGTGTGTATATTGTGTAATGTGTGTCAGTGTGTATATTGTGTGTGTCAGTTTGTTGCTATTGTGTGTCAGTGTGTATATTGTGTGATGTGTGTATATTGTGTGTATATTGTGTGTGTGATGTGTGTCAGTTTGTGGCTATTGTGTGATGTGTGTCAGTGTGTATATTGTGTGATGTGTGTCAGTGTGTATATTGTGTGTGATGTGTGTCAGTTTGTGGCTATTGTGTGTGTGATGTGTGCCAGTGTGTATATTGTGTGATGTGTGTCAGTGTGTATATTGTGTGTGTGATGTGTGTCAGTGTGCATATTGTGTGATGTGTGTCAGTGTGTATATTGTGTGTGTGATGTATGTCAGTTTGTGGCTATTGTGTGTCAGTGTGCATAGTGAGGGCCAGATTACAAGTGGTCGCTATAAGCAATATCGCTGGACCGCGCTAACATTAGCAAGCAACTTGATATCACAAGTCCATGGTAAATCCCATTTACCAGAGAAGGGTTAGCGTGTCTGACATTGCTCTAGCACAACCTATACTATTATTGGAGATTGTGACTCATATTAAAAGTTGAAAGTTATATGTTGTGACTTGAAACCTGAAGTAAATTGTAAGGGTTAAAAAAAAATACACAAAACACATCAAAAACATATTAAAATAAACGATTAAACTCGTATATAGACATTTTAATTAAAAGAAATAATATATGGTATATGGCAAAGCGTTTTACTGGGAAGAGCTCCAATGTAGCACACTAGCTCAGCGTGAGCAGTAAGTGAGTGAACCTGCACATAGGGGCGGCAGACTGAAGATCGGAGCGCTTGCCTTGTAGCTATACATGTGTATAGATATGTGCACTCATACATACATATATAGACATTTATATATACACTTGAGCAGGGTGGGAATGCATGGGAACAGAGTTCCTGCACTATTTTTGCAGGAGAAACTAAGTTCCCTCTAGACAGAGAACAGGAACACTTCAGTAAACATTGCTGCTGCTAGTGAAAGAATCTGGAGCACAGTCTGGTTAGAGGGATAGTGAGATCCTCTAGTAATGGGCAGTAACGCTTCCTACAATACCAGAGGTGTAACTAGAAACCTTAGGGCCCCGGTGCAAGAATCCATTAAGGCCCCCCAACCCCCCCCCCCCCAAAAAAAAAGCATGAATTTGATACACACAGGCACAGTTTCCTACACAAACACATATACACTCTCACACAGACACTTGCTTAACTCATACGCACTCGCTTGAACACACAGAAACTCAAAAACACAGAAACAGAGACACACACAAAGAAAATGGGTGTAAGTAATACAGCACATTAATGGTTAAACTGACTTATACTGCCCCCATAGCCCCCTATACCAGTCAGTATGGCTGTAAGTAATACAGCACATTAATGGTTAAACTGACTTATACTGCCCCCATAGCCCCCTATACCAGTCAGTATGGCTGTAAGTAATACAGCACATTAATGGTTAAACTGACTTATACTGCCCCCATAGCCCCCTATACCAGTCAGTATGGCTGTAAGTAATACAGCACATTAATGGTTAAACTGACTTATACTGCCCCCATAGCCCCCTATACCTGTCAGTATGGCTGTAAGTAATACAGCACATTAATGGTTAAACTGACTTATACTGCCCCCATAGCCCCCTATACCAGTCAGTATGGCTGTAAGTAATACAGCACGTTAATGGTTAAACTGACTTATACTGCCCCCATAGCCCCCTATACCAGTCAGTATGGCTGTAATTAATACAGCACATTAATGGTTAAACTGACTTATACTGCCCCCATAGCCCCCTATACCAGTCAGTATGGCTGTAAGTAATACAGCACGTTAATGGTTAAACTGACTTATACTGCCCCCATAGCCCCCTATACCAGTCAGTATGGCTGTAAGTAATACAGCACGTTAATGGTTAAACTGACTTATAATGCCCCCATAGCCCCCTATACCAGTCAGTATGGCTGTAAGTAATACAGCACATTAATGGTTAAACTGACTTATACTGCCCCCATAGCCCCCTATACCAGTCAGTATGGCTGTAATACAGCACGTTAATGGTTAAACTGACTTATACTGTCCCCATAGCCCCCTATACCAGTCAGTATGGGTGTAAGTAATACAGCACGTTAATGGTTAAACTGACTTACACTGCCCCCATAACCCCCTATATCAGTCAGTATGGGTGTAAGTAATACAGCACGTTAATGGTTAAACTGACTTATACTGCCCCCATAGCCCCCTATACCAGTCAGTATGGCTGTAATACAACACGTTAATGGTTAAACTAACTTATACTGTCCCCATAGCCCCCTATACCAGTCAGTATGGGTGTAAGTAATACAGCACGTTAATGGTTAAACTGACTTACACTGCCCCCATAACCCCCTATACCAGTCAGTATGGGTGTAAGTAATACAGCACGTTAATGGTTAAACTGACTTACACTGCTCCCATAGCCCCCTATACCAGACAGTATGGGTGTAAGTAATACAGCACATTAATGGTTAAACTGACTTATACTGCCCCCATAGCCCCCTATACCATCAGTATGGCTGTAAGTAATACAGCACATTAATGGTTAAACTGACTTATACTGCCCCCATAGCCCCCTATACCATCAGTATGGGTGTAAGTAATACAGCACGTTAATGGTTAAACTGACTTATACTGCCCCCATAGCCCCCTATACCAGTCAGTATGGCTGTAAGTAATACAGCATGCTAATGGTTAAACTGACTTATACTGCCCCCATAACCCCCTATACCAGTCAGTATGGGTGTAAGTAATACAGCACATTAATGGTTAAACTGACTTATACTGCCCCTATAGCCCCCTATACCAGTCAGTATGGCTGTAAGTAATACAGCACATTAATGGTTAAACTGACTTATACTGCCCCCATAGCCCCCTATACCAGTCAGTATGGCTGTAAGTAATACAGCACGTTAATGGTTAAACTGACTTACACTGCCCCCATAGCCCCCTATACCAGTCAGTATGGCTGTAAGTAATACAGCACATTAATGGTTAAAGTGACTTATACTGCCCCCATAGCCCCCTATACCAGTCAGTATGGCTGTAAGTAATACAGCACGTTAATGGTTAAACTGACTTACACTGCTCCCATAGCCCCCTATACCAGTCAGTATGGCTGTAAGTAATACAGCACATTAATGGTTAAACTGACTTATACTGCCGCCATAGACCCCTATACCAGTCAGTATGGCTGTAAGTAATACAGCACATTAATGGTTAAACTGACTTATACTGCACCCATAGCCCCCTATACCAGTCTGTATGGCTGTAAGTAATACAGCACGTTAATGGTTAAACTGACTTATACTGCCCCTATAGCCCCCTATACCAGTCAGTATGGCTGTAAGTAATACAGCACATTAATGGTTAAACTGACTTATACTGCCCCCATAGCCCCCTATACCAGTCAGTATGGCTGTAAGTAATACAGCACGTTAATGGTTAAACTGACTTATACTGTCCTCATAGCCCCCTATACCAGTCAGTATGGCTGTAAGTAATACAGCACATTAATGGTTAAACTGACTTATACTGTCCCCATAGCCCCCTATACCAGTCAGTATGGCTGTAAGTAATACAGCACGTTAATGGTTAAACTGACTTATACTGTCCCCATAGCCCCCTATACCAGTCAGTATGGGTGTAAGTAATACAGCACGTTAATGGTTAAACTGACTTACACTGCCCCCATAACCCCCTATACCAGTCAGTATGGCTGTAAGTAATACAGCACGTTAATGGTTAAACTGACTTATACTGCCCCCATAGCCCCCTATACCAGTCAGTATGGCTGTAAGTAATACAGCACATTAATGGTTAAACTGACTTATACTGCCCCCATAGCCCCCTATACCAGTCAGTATGGCTGTAAGTAATACAGCACATTAATGGTTAAACTGACTTATACTGCCCCCATAGCCCCCTATAACATCAGTATGGTTGTAAGTAATACAGCACGTTAATGGTTAAACTGACTTATACTGCCCCCATAGCCCCCTATACCAGTCAGTATGGCTGTAAGTAATACAGCACATTAATGGTTAAACTGACTTATACTGCCCCCATAGCCCCCTATACCAGTCAGTATGGCTGTAAGTAATACAGCACATTAATGGTTAAACTGACTTATACTGCACCCATAGCCCCCTATACCAGTCTGTATGGCTGTAAGTAATACAGCACATTAATGGTTAAACTGACTTATACTGCCCCCATAGCCCCCTATACCAGTCAGTATGGCTGTAAGTAATACAGCACGTTAATGGTTAAACTGACTTATACTGTCCTCATAGCCCCCTATACCAGTCAGTATGGCTGTAAGTAATACAGCACATTAATGGTTAAACTGACTTATACTGTCCCCATAGCCCCCTATACCAGTCAGTATGGCTGTAAGTAATACAGCACGTTAATGGTTAAACTGACTTATACTGTCCCCATAGCCCCCTATACCAGTCAGTATGGGTGTAAGTAATACAGCACGTTAATGGTTAAACTGACTTACACTGCCCCCATAACCCCCTATACCAGTCAGTATGGCTGTAAGTAATACAGCACGTTAATGGTTAAACTGACTTATACTGCCCCTATAACCCCCTATACCAGTCAGTATGGCTGTAAGTAATACAGCACATTAATGGTTAAACTGACTTATACTGCCCCTATAGCCCCCTATACCAGTCAGTATGGCTGTAAGTAATACAGCAAATTAATGGTTAAACTGACTTATACTGCCCCCATAGCCCCCTATACCAGTCAGTATGGCTGTAAGTAATACAGCACGTTAATGGTTAAACTGACTTATACTGCCCCCATAGCCCCCTATACCAGTCAGTATGGCTGTAAGTAATACAGCACGTTAATGGTTAAACTGACTTATACTGTCCCCATAGCCCCCTATACCAGTCAGTATGGCTGTAAGTAATACAGCACATTAATGGTTAAACTGACTTATACTGCCCCCATAGCCCCCTATACCAATCAGTATGGCTGTAAGTAATACAGCACGTTAATGGTTAAACTGACTTATACTGTCCCCATAGCCCCCTATACCATCAGTATGGCTGTAAGTAATACAGCATGTTAATGGTTAAACTGACTTATACTGCCCCCATAACCCCCTATACCAGTCAGTATGGCTGTAAGTAATACAGCACGTTAATGGTTAAACTGACTTATACTGCCCCTATAGCCCCCTATACCAGTCAGTATGGGTGTAAGTAATACAGCACGTTAATGGTTAAACTGACTTATACTGCCCCCATAACCCCCTATACCAGTCAGTATGGCTGTAAGTAATACAGCACATTAATGGTTAAACTGACTTATACTGCCCCCATAGCCCCCTATACCAGTCAGTATGGCTGTAAGTAATACAGCACGTTAATGGTTAAACTGACTTATACTGCCCCCATAGCCCCCTATACCAGTCAGTATGGGTGTAAGTAATACAGCATGTTAATGGTTAAACTGACTTATACTGCCCCTATAGCCCCCTATACCAGTCAGTATGGGTGTAAGTAATACAGCACATTAATGGTTAAACTGACTTATACTGCCCCCATAGCCCCCTATACCAGTCAGTATGGGTGTAAGTAATACAGCACATTAATGGTTAAACTGATTTATACTGCCCCCATAGCCCCCTATACCAGTCAGTATGGGTGTAAGTAATACAGCACATTAATGGTTAAACTGACTTATACTGCCCCCATAGCCCCCTATACCAGTCAGTATGGCTGTAAGTAATACAGCACATTAATGGTTAAACTGACTTATACTGCCCCCATAGCCCCCTATACCAGTCAGTATGGGTGTAAGTAATACAGCACGTTAATGGTTAAACTGACTTATACTGCCCCCCAGGGGCGTATTTAGGTTTTGTGCTGCCCTAGGCACTCAAAATTCTGCTGCCCCCCCACCCCCCACCCCAGGTTTAAGGCCTTTTTTTAGACATAATATTTTTGGGGCAGGGTGTAAAAAATGTAAAAAAAAAAATGTCTTTTTAAGTAGATGTTCACCAGGGCTTGCATTCACTCTGGTCACACACACACACACATATATATATATATATTAAGACATTATTTTGCAAGTCAAATGATTAAAGTGTTTATATCAGAAAAAAATATCCTTCACTGTATGATAGTTTGTCAGTAGGTAGTTGTTTAACCTTAAACATTTTCTTTGGTGATTGACAGTTATTTAAGCAAAATATCTGCTTGGATAAATATGTAATGAATATACAAACTGGCCTTTAAAAGTACTTAAAAATACAACAGTAGTTATGATAGGTTTAGGAATTGTATCCTAGGGGATAAAGTCACATGATACAATCATAATAAAGTATATACTTGTATTGTTTCTGAATGTATTAAATGCATACAACATATTTTCAGTTGTGTTTTAAGTCACATAGTTGTATAGATTCATCAATAAATACTTATTCTTTGCATGTATGACAGATAGACAAACAGTAAATGTACAAGTATTTAGTGACTAATCCGTTCAAGTATTTTAATGCCTAATGAAGATGTATTGAAGGGAGAAAGGCATATGCTGTTTCACAGTGGTCATGTTGTAGTGCACACTGCACTGTGTAGTCTGTGTAAGTCTCAATCACGCGGTGGAGCCAGGAAGAATACTGCATTCCCTCTCAGGCCAAGCTGCGCAAGTGAGCTCCGCCTCCACTGTCACCACGTCATGCGCACCCACATACAATCCCATAGGATAGCAATAGCCGGGCCAGCGATTTAAGTCATTAGTAATTGGTTGATTTAGCCACCCGGTCCTGAGTTCAGTAGAGTTGCCCTAGGGACTCAAAATTCTGCTGCCCCTTAAAAAACTGCTGCCCTAGGCACCGGCCTTGTTGGCCTATGCCTTAATACGCCCCTGCTGCCCCCATAGCCCCCTATACCAGTCAGTATGGCTGTAAGTAATACAGCACATTAATGGTTAAACTCACTTATACTTCCCCCATAGCCCCCTATACCATCAGTATGGCTGTAAGTAATACAGCACGTTAATGGTTAAACTGACTTATACTGCCCCCATAGCCCCCTATACCAGTCAGTATGGCTGTAAGTAATACAGCACATTAATGGTTAAACTGACTTATACTGTCCCCATAGCCCCCTATACCATCAGTATGGCTGTAAGTAATACAGCACGTTAATGGTTAAACTGACTTATACTGCCCCCATAGCCCCCTATACCATCAGTATGGCTGTAAGTAATACAGCACGTTAATGGTTAAACTGACTTATACTGCCCCCATAGCCCCCTATACCAGTCAGTATGGCTGTAAGTAATACAGCACATTAATGGTTAAACTGACTTATACTGTCCCCATAGCCCCCTATACCAGTCAGTATGGCTGTAAGTAATACAGCACATTAATGGTTAAACTGACTTATACTGCCCCCATAGCCCCCTATACCAGTCAGTATGGCTGTAAGTAATACAGCACATTAATGGTTAAACTGACTTATACTGCCCCCATAGCCCCCTATACCAGTCAGTATGGCTGTAAGTAATACAGCACATTAATGGTTAAACTGACTTATACTGTCCCCATAGCCCCCTATACCAGTCAGTATGGCTGTAAGTAATACAGCACATTAATGGTTAAACTGACTTATACTGCCCCCATAGCCCCCTATACCAGTCAGTATGGCTGTAAGTAATACAGCACATTAATGGTTAAACTGACTTATACTGCCCCCATAGCCCCCTATACCAGTCAGTATGGCTGTAAGTAATACAGCACATTAATGGTTAAACTGACTTATACTGTCCCCATAGCCCCCTATACCAGTCAGTATGGCTGTAAGTAATACAGCACGTTAATGGGTTAGCTGACTTATACTGCCCCTATAGCCCATACCTCCCAACATTTCAAAATTCAAAAGAAGGACACCCCCCCCCCCCCCCCCACACACACACACACACACACGCACACGGCAAAAATTTGAAATGTGGTGGGCAGGAGCAGGGGCGGGGCTTAAAAAATCATAAGACCAAAGTAATATAAATAAAATTCTAAATAAAGTCATAGCTTTTAATACTCTTCGGCAGCAAATCAAACACAAGCTCAAACCACTGGTATAGCTATGTGAGCTCTGAATTTAATTAACCTTTGCAGAAACAGTGCTAAATATTTTTATCTTAATTGGACATTTAATGATAGATTCTTTAAAACTGCTCTCTGCATTCCCCATTAATATTCTAGATTCTGGCCTTTAAAGTTAGCAAAAATGCACAGTAACACACTACATAGCATACACTTACACATGCAGATACACACAAACTACATAGCTTACACTTATACATGCAGATACACACACACTACATAGCATACACTTATACATACAGATACACACACACACCATACACCTATGCATGCAGATACACACACACACTTATTCATACAGATACGCACACGCTACACAGCATACACTTATACATGCAGATACACACACACTACATAGCATACACTTCTACATGCAGATACACACACAGTACATAGCATACACTTATACATACAGATACACACACACTACATAGCATACACTTATACATGCAGATACACACACACTACATAGCATACACTTATACATGCAGATACACACACACTACATAGCATACACTTATACATGCAGATACACACACACTACATAGCATACACTTCTACATGCAGATACACACACAGTACATAGCATACACTTATACATACAGATACACACACACACACTACATAGCTTACACTTATACATGCAGATACACACACTACATAGCATACACTTATACATACAGATACACACACACACACACTACATAGCTTACACTTATACATGCAGATACACACACTACATAGCATACACTTATACATACAGATACACACACACTACATTGCATACACTTTCACATGCAGACACACAGTACATATCATACACTTATACATGCAGATACACACACTACATAGCATACACTTATACATGCAGATACACACACTACATATTATACATTTATACATGCAGATACGCACACTACATAGCTTACATTTATACATGCAAACACACACACTACATAGCCTACACTTATACATACAGATACACACACTTATACATACAGATACACACACACACTACACAGCATACACTTATACATGCTGATACGCACACTTCATAGCTTACCTTTTTACATGCAGACACACACACTACATAGCCTACACTTATACATACAGATACACACACACACTACATAGCATACACTTATACATGCAGATACACACACACTACATAGCCTACACTTATACATGCAGATACACACAAACTACATAGCATACACTTATACATGCAGATACACTCACACACTACATATCATACACTTACACATGCAGATACACACACACTACATTGCATACACTTACACATGCAGATACACACAAACTACATAGCATACACTTATACATGCAGATACACACACACTTCATAGCTTACATTTATACATGCAGACACACACACACTAAATAGCATACACTTATACATACAGATACACACACACACACAGACTACAAAGCTTACACATACATGCAGATACACACACACTTATAGATACAGATAGACACACACACACACACTACACATCTTACACTTATACATGCAGATACACACACACACACACTTATAGATACAGATAGAAATACACTACATCACATATGGGTATCTGTAACTCATTGTATGAGGTCCTGTGGTTGGCAAGCACATTAGCTAGCAGTCTGAGGATGCCACTGTTCGTTACCCTGGTGTTGCACTGCTCATCGTATAAAACTGAAGGCATGCTAGTATTGTCAGCAAGGGTTAGACGTCATCACTACCAGGGGTTAGAGGTCACCATTAGCTTAGGTCAGAGGGTATACAGCCTGCCTACTCCTGCTTAACCCACATACCATTACTTTTCCACAAGGAATCTAACAGGTATATAACCCTGAGAGAGAAAAGCCAGCTGCTTCTGAGTATGGGCCCAATAGAATTTTTAAAAATATATTTTTTAAATGTATGAGGCAATTCGGGACAGATGGCTAGCAACCCGGGACAGCGGGACAGACCTCGAAAATCGGGACTGTCCTTCGAAAATCGGGACAGTTGGGAGGTATGATAGCCCCCTATACCAGTCAGTATGGCTGTAAGTAATACAGCACTTTAATGGTTAAACTGACTTATACTGCCCCCATGGTCATTTAGGGGTAATTAAATACGATAGGACAACACCACAAACAGGAGGTGGCACCTTCAGGAGCACAAAAAACATAACATAACAAAAGTATAATTAAATGTGAGAAGGGGACACAGTCACATGTTGCTGTGTTTATCTTGGCACAGTATAGAGACAGAGATGAGTATATTACCCTACAGGTACAGCTCCTTATGCCAGCTCAGCTGTTACACAGGTCCTGGCACATCATATAATGCACTGGCAGGAGACTGGCACCTATTAGCCTCATATACAGATCACTATACCAGCCCATAATACAAAGGTCCTGGCACATCATATAATGCACTGGCAGGAGACTGGCACCTATTAGCCTCATATACAGATCACTATACCAGCCTATAATACAGAGGTCCTGGCAAGGCTGGTATTGTTATAGTAAATATACTGGTCACATTATATAATGCACTGGCAGGAGACTGGCACCTATATTAGCCTCATATACAGATCATTATACCAGCCTATAATACAGAGGTCTTCATCCAGACGGCATCTTCTATCTACATCCATCCGGAGCAGAGCAGGTCCATCTTCAAGCCAACCGACGCAGAGCATCCTCTTCTTCCGACGACTCCCGATGAAGGAAGGTTCCTTTAAATGACGTCATCCAAGATGGCATCCCTTGAATTCCGATTGGCTGATAGGATTCTATCAGCCAATCGGAATTAAGGTTGGAAAAATCCTATTGGCTGATGCAATCAGCCAATAGAATTGAAGTTTAATCCTATTGGCTGATCCAATCAGCCAATAGGATTGAGCTCACATTCTATTGGCTGTTCCAATCAGCCAAAAGAATGCAAGCTCCATTCTACTGGCTGATTGCATCAGCCAATAGGATTTTTCCTACCTTTATTCCGATTGGCTGATAGAATCCTATCAGCCAATCGAAATTCAAGGGACGCCATCTTGGAAGAAGAGGATGCTCCACGTCTGTTGACTTGAAGATGGACCCGCTCCGCTACGGATGGATGAAGATAGAAGATGCCTTCTGGATGAAAACTTCTGCCCGTCTGGAGGTCCTCTTCTGCTAGGATAGGATGAAGACTTCTGCCCATCTGGAGGACCACTTGTGCCCGGTTGGGTGAAGATGTCTCAAGGTAGGGTGACCTTCAAGGGGTTAGTGTTAGGTTTTATTAAGGGGGGATTGGGTGGGTTTTAGAGTAGGGTTGGGTGTGTGGGTGGTGGGTTTTAATGTTGGGGGGTTGTTGTATTTTTTTTTACAGGTAAAAGAGCTGATTACTTTGGGGCAATACCCCGCAAAAAGCCCTTTTTAGGGCTATTTGTAATTTAGTATAGGGTAGGGATTTTTATTATTTTGTTTTTTTTTTAATTTTTTTATTAGGGGGATTAGATTAGGTGTAATTAGTTTAAACATTTGTAATTATTTTTTATTTTCTGTAATTTAGTGTTTGTTTTTTTGTACTTTATTTTATTTAATTGTATTTAATTGTATTTAGTTTAGGGATTTAATTTAATTATAGTGTAGTGTTAGGTGTAATTGTAACTTAGGTTAGGTTTTATTTTACAGGTACTTTTGTATTTATTTTAGCTAGGTAGTTATTAAATAGTTAATAACTATTTAATAACTATTCTACCTAGTTAAAATAAATACAAAGTTGCCTGTAAAAGAATAATAAACCCTAAGATAGATACAATGTAACTATTAGTTATATTGTAGCTAGCTTAGGGTTTATTTTATAGGTAAGTATTTAGTTTTAAATAGGAATAATTTATTTAATTGTAGTAATTTTATTAAGATTATTTTAAATTATATTTAAATTAGGGGGGGGGGGTGTTAGGGTTAGGGTTAGACTTAGGTTTAGGGGTTAATAACTTTATTATAGTGGCAGCGACGTTGGGGGTGGCAGATTAGGGGTTAATAAATGTAGGTAGGTTGCGGCGACGTTGGGGGCGGCAGAGTAGGGGTTAATAAATATAATGTAGGATTCGGCAATGTTGGGGTCAGCAGATTAGGGGTTCATAGGTATAATGTAGGTGGCGGCAGTGTCTGGAGTGGCAGATTAGGGGTTAATAATATAATGCAAGTGGCAACGATGTCGGAGCGGCAGATTAGAGGTTAATAAGTGTAAGATTAGGGGTGTTTAGACTCAGGGTTCATGTTAGGGTGTTAGGTGTAGACATAAAATGTATTTTGCCATAGGAAACAATGAGACTGCATTAGGAGCTGAACGCTGCTTTTTTGCAGGTGTTAGGATTTTTTTCAGCCGGCTCAGCCCCATTGTTTCCTATGGGGAAATTGTGCATTAGCACGTTTAGCCAGCTTACCGCTACCGTAAGCAGCGCTGGTATTGAGGTGAGATGTGGAGCTAAATTTTGCTCTCCGCTCATTTTTTTTGCGGCTAACGCAGGGTTTGTAAAAACCCGTAATACCAGTGCTGTCTTAAAGGGACAGTAAACCTTAAAAATAATGTTATATAATTCTGCACATAGTGATCGTACAATCAGCTATAGTACAAGTTTTTGTCGGTAATGGTGTGCGGTGCTAACGAGCATTTTTTTCTCATCGCTCACTTAAAGTGTCAGTAAACCTTAAAAATAATGTTATATAATTCTGCACATAGTGCAGAATTATATAACATTATATTAGCGCAAACATTATAAAACATAATTTAAAACATAATTTCCCCTTTGAATTTTTTTAAAAAACTGCTGTTTTACAGACTGGCCCTATGCGCTGTTTGAAAAAAACAGACCCGCTCAGAAGATCACAGAGAGAGGGTCTGTTTTTTTCAAACAGCGCATAGGGCCAGCTGTATAGTCACAGCCCGGCCTGACCGCGCCATAGCACTTAGTGCAGCTCGCTAATATAATGTTATATAATTCTGCACTATGTGCAGAATTATATAACATTATTTTTAAGGTTTACTGACACTTTAAGTGAGCGATGAGAAAAAAATGCTCGTTAGCACCGCACACCATTACCGACAAAAACTCGTACTATAGCTGATTGTGAATATGTGTTGATTCATCATGTGTGTCATCAGTTACTTTGTGCATAGGATATGTAATAACAAACCAAGCTGGATGATGGAGTAATGGTTTTCCTTGGTAAAATAAATACTGTTACTTCACTCAGTTTAATATACAGCTTGAGAGAGTCCAACAAACCAAAAAAGATGTTGCAAAATCTGAACTTGCAACAATTTGCTCTACAACTCTTCTCACACTGAGCAAGACTCCCTCCAGCCAGAGCCGACATGGCTGCCCCAGCCCCTTGCCCTCCTCCCACTCAGCCCCTGTGGCTCCCCCATGCCCCCCCCCCCTTGGCCTGAGCTCAAGCTAACCTTCCACTCAGTGCTCAGCTCACTGCTCCTCCAGTCTGTCTCACTGCAGCGCTGCAGACTCCCAGACCAGTCCCAGACACCTACTGACTAGACAACTCCACGTGCAGTCATGAGCCGATTGAGGAGACTCAGACTACACGTGCAGTCAGTCAGGAGGAGTTCCGGGCAGCAGCCGCCGGCAGGAGGTCAGAGAAAGTTTGTACTGCCAGCCTGTCAAAAGTTATTGCAATTAGCAAACAAAATTTTTTTTTTAAATATAAATTTAAAAAAAAACAAAACAGCGACCTACCTGTCTGCAGTTGGGCCCCTCTGTGGGAGGGACCTGCTGGGCCCGGTCGCAGTCGCTAATGTCGCATCACCGGTAGTTTTGCCCCTGTACAATACACTAAATGCAAGCCTGTCAGTGGTCCTGCTGTGTGAACACCCCGCACTGTGTTTAACACATGGTGATTACATTTCTGTGTGGGCTCTCCTCAGCAGAAATAGGACTATTGAACCTTAAGTGGATGAGACTATGTGATAGAGGAGGATTCTCAGGCCCAAAGGCAAACATTCAACCCTTCATTGGATTTAATTTGCTTTCATTAACCAAAGTGTAAAGATTATATACATATAAATACAGTGTAAGTGTATTTATACAGTATATACTATAATATAAAAGGCCAAGTGTGTTTGTCCGAAGCTGTCATGCGCAGTTAAGACAGCACAAGGACCAACACACCTAGCCTTTGAGTCCCTAGCTGATCTGCGGCAGAAGTGGGCATGACCAGACGTGGGGGCGTGGCCGATGTGAAGGGGGCGTGGTCGGGCATGAAGGGGGCATGGCCAGGTGCGGTCGCGTAATAGAGGGGAGAGAGATAGAGACTGAGGGGAGAGATATAGAGAGGGGAGAGAGAGAGAGAGGGGGGAGAGAGGGGGGGAAGAAACGGGGGGGGGAGAGAGAGGGGGGGAGAGAGATAGAGAGGAGGGGAGAGAGATAAAGAGGGGGAGAGAGAGAGAGGGGGGAGAGAGAGAGGAGCGGGAGAGAGAGAGGGGAGGAGAGAGGGGGCAGAGAGAGGGGGGGAGAGAGAGAGGAGGGGAGAGAGATAGAGAGGAGGGGAGGGAGATAGAGAGGGAGAGAAAGAGAGGGGGGAGAGAGAGGGGGTTAGAGAGAGAGGGGGAGAGAGAGGGGTGGGGGGAGAGAGAGGGGTGGGGGGAGAGAGAGAGGTGGGGGAGAAAGAGGGGTAGGGGAGAAAGAGGGGTGGGGGAGAGAGAGGGGGGAGATAGAGGGGGGGGAGAGAGAGAGAGCAAAAGAGAGGGGGGGAGAGAGAGAGAGCAAAAGAGAGGGGGGGAGAGAGAGCGCAAAAGAGAGGGGGAAAGAGCGCAAAAGAGAGGGGGAGAGAGAGAGCGCAAAAGAGGGGGGAGAGAGAGAGCGCAAAAGAGGGGGGGGAGAGAGAGAGCACAAAAGAGAGGGGGGGGGAGAGCACAAAAGAGAGGGGAGAGAGCGCAAAAGAGAGGGGGAGAGAGCGCAAAAGAGGGGGGGGGAGAGCGCAAAAGAGAGGGGGAAGAGCGCAAAAGAGAGGGGGAGAGAGCACAAAAGAGAGGGGGGAGAGAGAGCGCAAAAGAGATGGGGGAGAGAAAACTCAAAAGAGAGGGGGAGAGGGCGCAAAAGAGAGGGGGGAGAGAGAGCGCAAAAGAGATGGGGAGAGAAAATGCAAAAGAGAGGGGGAGAGAGAGCGCAAAAGAGAGGGGGGACAGAGAGCGCAAAAGAGAGGGGGGAGAGAAAGCACAAAAGAGAGGGGGGAGAGAGGGGCGCAAAAGAGAGGGGGGAGAGAAAGCACAAAAGAGAGGGGGGAGAGAGAGCGCAAAAGAGAAGGGGAGAGAGCGCAAAAGAGAGGGGTGAGAAAGAGTGCAAAAGAGAGGGGGGAGAGAGAGTACAAAAGAGAGGGGGGAGAGAGAGCGCAATAGAGAGGGGGAGAGAGAGCGAAAAAGAGAGGGGAGAGAGAGCGCAAAAGAGAGGGGAGAGAGAGAGCGCAAAAGAGATGGGGGAGAGAGCGCAAAAGAGAGGGGGAGAGAGCGCAAAAGAGAAGGGGAGAGAGAGAGCATAAAAGAGAGGGGGGAGAGAGAGAGCTCAAAAGAGAGGGGGGAGAGAGAGAGATCAAAGAGAGGGGAGAGAGAGAGCAAAAGAGAGGGGGGAGAGAGAGAGAGGAAAAGAGAGGGAGGAGAGAGAGAGAGAGCAAAAGAGAGGGGGAGAGAGAGAGCAAAGGGTGGGACCGCTGTACTGCAAAAACTGGCCTGTGTGAACGGGCTTTAGTACTAGTAGAGAGGGGGGAGAGAGAGAGCTCAAAAGAGAGGGGAGAGAGAGAGCAAAAGAGAGGGGGGAGGAGAGAGAGAGCAAAAGAGAGGGGGGGAGAGAGAGAGCGCAAAAGAGAGGGGGAAAGAGCGCAAAAGAGAGGGGAGAGAGAGAGCGCAAAAGAGGGGGGAGAGAGAGAGCACAAAAGAGGGGGGAGAGAGAGAGCACAAAAGAGAGGGGGGGAGAGAGAGCGCAAAAGAGAGGGGGAAAGAGCGCAAAAGAGAGGGGGAGAGAGAGAGCGCAAAAGAGGGGGGAGAGAGAGAGCGCAAAAGAGGGGGGAGAGAGAGAGCACAAAAGAGAGGGGGGGGAGAGCACAAAAGAGATGGGAGAGAGCGCAAAAGAGAGGGGGAGAGAGCGCAAAAGAGGGGGGGGAGAGCGCAAAAGAGAGGGGGAAGAGCGCAAAAGAGAGGGGGAGAGAGCACAAAAGAGAGGGGGGGGAGAGAGCGCAAAAGAGATGGGGGAGAGAAAACTCAAAAGAGAGGGGGAGAGGGCGCAAAAGAGAGGGGGGAGAGAGAGCGCAAAAGAGATGGGGAGAGAAAATGCAAAAGAGAGGGGGAGAGAGAGCGCAAAAGAGAGGGGGGACAGAGAGCGCAAAAGAGAGGGGGGGAGAGAAAGCAACAAAAGAGAGGGGGGGGGAGAGAGAGCGCAAAAAGAGAGGGGGGAGAGAAAGCACAAAAAGAGAGGGGGGAGAGAGAGCGCAAAAGAGAGGGGGAGAGAGCGCAAAAGAGAGGGGTGAGAAAGAGTGCAAAAGAGAGGGGGGAGAGAGAGTACAAAAGAGAGGGGGAGAGAGAGCGCAATAGAGAGGGGGAGAGAGAGCGAAAAAGAGAGGGGAGAGAGAGCGCAAAAGAGAGGGAGAGAGAGAGCGCAAAAGAGATGGGGGAGAGAGCGCAAAAGAAGGGGGAGAGAGCGCAAAAGAGAGGGGGAGAGAGAGAGAGCATAAAAGAGAGGGGGGAGAGAGAAGAGCTCAAAAGAGAGGGGGAGAGAGAGAGATCAAAAGAGAGGGGAGAGAGAGAGCAAGAAGAGAGGGGGAGAGAGAGAGAGGAAAGAGAGGGAGGAGAGAGAGAGAGAGCAAAAGAGAGGGGGAGAGAGAGAGCAAAGGGTGGGGACGCTGTACTGCAAAAAACTGGCCTGTGTGAACGGGCTTTAGTACTAGTAGAGAGGGGGGAGAGAGAGAGCTCAAAAGAGAGGGAGAGAGAGAGAGCAAAAAGAGAGGGGGAGAGAGAGAGAGCAAAAGAGAGGGGGGGAGAGAGAGCGCAAAAGAGAGGGGGAAAGAGCGCAAAAGAGAGGGGAGAGAGAGAGCGCAAAAGAGGGGGGAGAGAGAGAGCACAAAAGAGGGGGGAGAGAGAGAGCACAAAAGAGAGGGGGGGGGAGAGCACAAAAGAGAGGGGAGAGAGCGCAAAAGAGAGGGGGAGAGAGAGCGCAAAAGAGGGGGAGAGAGAGCGCAAAAGAGAGGGGGGAAGAGCGCAAAAGAGAGGGGGAGAGAGCACAAAAGAGAGGGGGGGGGAGAGAGCGCAAAAGAGTTGGGGGAGAAAAAACTCAAAAGAGAGGGGGAGAGAGAGCGCAAAAGAGAGGGGGGAGAGAGAGCGCAAAAGAGATGGGGAGAGAAAATGCAAAAGAGAGGGGGGACAGAGAGCGCAAAAGAGAGGGGGGACAGAGAGCGCAAAAGAGAGGGGGGGAGAGAAAGCACAAAAGAGAGGGGGGAGAGAGAGCGCAAAAAAGAGAGGGGGGGAGAGAAAGCACAAAAGAGAGGGGGGAGAGAGAGCGCAAAAGAGAGGGGGAGAGAGCGCAAAAGAGAGGGGTGAGAGAGAGTGCAAAAGAGAGGGGGGAGAGAGAGTACAAAAGAGAGGGGGGAGAGAGAGCGCAATAGAGAGGGGGAGAGAGAGCGAAAAAGAGAGGGGAGAGAGAGCGAAAAAGAGAGGGGAGAGAGAGCGCAAAAGAGAGGGGAGAGAGAGAGCTCAAAAGAGAGGGGAGAGAGAGAGCAAAAGAGAGGGGGAGAGAGAGAGAGGAAAAGAGAGGGAAGAGAGAGAGAGAGAGCAAAAGAGAGGGGAGAGAGAGAGAGAGCAAAGGGTGGGACCGCTGTACTGCAAAAAACTGGCCTGTGTGAACGGGCTTTAGTACTAGTATATATATATATATATATATATATATATATATATATACAGGGAGTGCAGAATTATTAGGCAAATGAGTATTTTGACCACATCATCCTCTTTATGCATGTTGTCTTACTCCAAGCTGTATAGGCTCGAAAGCCTACTACCAATTAAGCATATTAGGTGATGTGCATCTCTGTAATGAGAAGGGGTGTGGTCTAATGACATCAACACCCTATATAAGGTGTGCATAATTATTAGGCAACTTCCTTTCCTTTGGCAAAATGTGCCAAAGGAAAGGACTTGACAGGCTCAGAAAAGTCAAAAATAGTGAGATATCTTGCAGAGGGATGCAGCACTCTTAAAATTGCAAAGCTTCTGAAGCGTGATCATCGAACAATCAAGCGTTTCATTCAAAATAGTCAACAGGGTCGCAAGAAGCGTGTGGAAAAAACCAAGGCGCAAAATAACTGCCCATGAACTGAGAAAAGTCAAGCGTGCAGCTGCCAAGATGCCACTTTGCCACCAGTTTGGCCATATTTCAGAGCTGCAACATCACTGGAGTGCCCAAAAGCACAAGGTGTGCAATACTCAGAGACCATGGCCAAGGTAAGAAAGGCTGAAAGACGACCACCACTGAACAAGACACACAAGCTGAAACGTCAAGACTGGGCCAAGAAATATCTCAAGACTGATTTTTCTAAGGTTTTATGGACTGATGAAATGAGAGTGAGTCTTGATGGGCCAGATGGATGGGCCCGTGGCTGGATTGGTAAAGGGCAGAGAGCTCCAGTCCGAACTCAGACGCCAGCAAGGTGGAGGTGGAGTATGGTTTGGGCTGGTATCATCAAAGATGAGCTTGTGGGGCCTTTACCGGGTTGAGGATGGAGTCAAGCTCAACTCCCAGTCCTACTGCCAGTTTCTGGAAGACACCTTCTTCAAGCAGTGGTACAGGAAGAAGTCTGCATCCTTCAAGAAAAACATGATTTTCATGCAGGACAATGCTCCATCACACGCGTCCAAGTACTCCACAGTGTGGCTGGCAAGAAAGGGTATAAAAGAAGAAAATCTAATGACATGGCTTCCTTGTTCACCTGATCTGAACCCCATTGAGAACCTGTGGTACATCATCAAATGTGAGATTTACAAGGAGGGAAAACAGTACACCTCTCTGAACAGTGTCTGGGAGGCTGTGGTTGCTGCTGCACGCAATGTTGATGGTGAACAGATCAAAACACTGACAGAATCCATGGATGGCAGGCTTTTGAGTGTCCTTGCAAAGAAAGGTGGCTATATTGGTCACTGATTTGTTTTTGTTTTGTTTTTGAATGTCAGAAATGTATATTTGTGAATGTTGAGATGTTATATTGGTTTCACTGGTAAAAATAAATAATTGAAATGGGTATATATTTGTTTTTTGTTAAGTTGCCTAATAATTATGCACAGTAATAGTCACCTGCCACACACAGATATCCCCCTAAAATAGCTAAAACTAAAAAACAAACTAAAAACTACTTCCAAAAATATTCAGCTTTGATATTAATGAGTTTTTTGGGTTCATTGAGAACATGGTTGTTGTTCAATAATAAAATTAATCCTCAAAAATACAACTTGCCTAATAATTCTGCACTCCCTGTATATATATATATATATATATATATATATATATATATATATATATATATATATATATATATATATATATATATATATATATATATATATATATCTATATATATATATATATATGTATAACAATATTAATTGTGAGGGGGGGTGTGAGTTCCCACACTTTTTTTTTGTAGGACTTGACTCCTGCGCTTTGAGCCCCTATCCAGTAATATTATTTTTATTAATTTTAAGGTTTTAATGTGCTTTTAATATAAATACTTTAAATTCCTATGTTCTTCACTTAGAAAAATGTTATTTTTATTTTAAAATATATATTTCTATATATACATATCTATATAAAATATACAGAAAAATTAGCACACCACTTGTAATCTGGACCTGATTGCTCTGTGTGAATATTGTGTATCAGTGTATATTGTGTGTCAATGTGTGTGTGTGTATGTATATTATGTGTCTGTATGTGCGTGTGTGTATGTTTGTATATAATGTGTCAGTGTGCATGTTGTGTGTCAGTGCGTGTGTATATTGTGTGCCAGTGTGTGTGTGTGCATGTGTTTATATTGTGTGTCAGTGTGTGTGTGTGCATGTGTTTATATTGTGTGTCAGTGTGTGTGCATGTGTATATTATGTGTCAGTTTATGGTGTGTGTATATTATGTGTCAGTTTATGGTGTGTGTATATTATGTGTCAGTATGTTGTGTGTGTACATTATGTGTCAGTTTATGGTGTGTGTATATTATGTGTCAGTATGTTGTGTGTGTATATTATGTGTCAGTATGTGCGCGTGTGTATGTTTGTATATAGTGTGTCAGTGTGCATGTTGTGTGTTAGTGCGTGTGTATATTGTGTGTCAGTGTATATTGTGTGTTAATGTGTGTGTGTGTATATTATGTGTCTATATGTGCGTGTGTGTATGTTTGTATATAGTGTGTCAGTGTGCATGTTGTGTGTCAGTGCGTGTGTATATTGTGTGTCAGTGTATGTGCGTGTGTGTATATTATGTGTCAGTATGTGCGTGTGTGTATGTTTGTATATAGTGTGTCAGTGTGCATGTTGTGTGTTAGTGCGTGTGTATATTGTGTGTAAGTGTATATTGTGTGTCAATGTATGTGTGTGTATATTATGTGTCAGTATGTGCGTGTGTGTATGTTTGTATATAGTGTGTCAGTGTGCATGTTGTGTGTTAGTGCGTGTGTATATTGTGTGTCAGTGTATGTGCGTGTGTGTATATTATGTGTCTGTGTGTGGGTAGTTAAGGTTTTTTTAGTGTTAGTTTTTTTTATTTTGGGGGTTTTGGTGGGTGGGGTTTTTTTAGTGTTGGGGGGACTTAGTATTTTTTAAATGTAAAAGAGCTGTTTAACTTAGGGCAATGTCCTACAAAAGGCCTTTTAAGAGCTATTGGTAGTTTAGTTTAGATTAGGGGGTGTCTTTTTATTTTCATAGGCCTAGATTTAGAGTTTGGCGGTAGCCGTGAAACCCAGTGTTAGAGGCTCCTAACGCTGGTTTTAGGCTACCGCGGTATTTGAGTCAGTCAGGAAAGGGTATAACGCTCACTTTCCAGCCGCAACCTTTTCCATACCGCAGATCCCCTTACGCTCAATTGTGTATCCTATCTTTTCAATGGGATCTTTCTAACTCCGGTATTTAGAGTCGTGGCTGAAGTGAGCGTTAGAATTCTAACGACAAAACTCCAGCCGCAGAAAAAAGTCAGTAGTTAAGAGCTTTCTGGCTAACGCCGGTTTTATAAAGCTCTTAACTACTGTGCTCTAAAGTACACTAACACCCATAAACTACCTATGTACCCCTAAAACCGAGGTCCCCCCACATCGCCGCCACTCGATTAATTTTTTTAACCCCTAATCTGCCGACCGCCACCCTACGTTATCCCTTATGTACCCCTAATCTGCTGCCCCCTAACACCGCCGACCCCTATATTAATATTATTAACCCCTAACCTGCCCCCCACAACGTCGCCGCCAGCTACCTACAATAATTAACCCCTAATCTGCCGACCGCCAAAGCGCCGCTACTTACGTTATCCTTATGTAACCCTAATCTGCTGCCCCTAACACCGCCGACCCCTATATTATATTTAGTAACCCCAAATCTGCCCCCCACAACGTCGCCTCCACCTGCCTACACTTATTAACCCCTAATCTGCCGAGCGGACCGCACCGCTATTATAATAAAGTTATTAACCCCCTAATCCGCCTCACTAACCCCTATAATAAATAGTATTAACCCCTAATCTGCCCCTCCCTAATATCGCCGACACCTAACTTCAAACATTAACCCCTAATGTGCCGACTGGAGCTCACCACTATTCTAATAAATGTATTAAGCCCTAAAGCTGAGTCTAACACTAACACTAACACCCCCCTAAGTTAAATATAATTTAAATCTAACGAAATTAATTAACTCTTATTAAATAAATTATTCCTATTTAAAGCTAAATACTTACCTGTAAAATAAATCCTAATATAGCTACAATATAAATTATATTTATATTATAGCTATTTTAGGATTTATATTTATTTTACAGGTAACTTTGTATTTCTTTTAACCAGGTACAATAGCTATTAAATAGTTAAGAACTATTTATAGCTAAAATAGTTAAAATAATTACAAAATTACCTGTAAAATAAATCCTAACCTAAGTTACAATTAAACCTAACACTACACTATCAATAAATAAATTAAATAAAATACCTACAATTACCTACAATTAAACCTAACACTACACTATCAATAAATTAATTAAATACAATATCTACAAATAAATACAATGAAATTAACTAAAGTACAAAAAATAAAAAGAGCTAAGTTACAAAAAATAAAAAAATATTTACAAACATCAGAAAAATATTACAACAATTTTAAACTAATTACACCCTACTCTAAGCCCCCTAATAAAATAACAAAGACCCCCAAAAGCGGGGGGCTGAAGATGTCCATGATCCGGCTGAAGTCTTCATCCAAGCGGGAGCTGAAGAGGTCCATGATCCGGCTGAAGTCTTCTATCAACAGCATCTTCAGCTTCTTTCTTCCGGATCCATGTTCATCTTGCAGACCCTCCGACGCAGAACATCCTGCTGGCCCGACGGACTACCGACGAATGAAGGCTCCTTTAAGGGACGTCATCCAAGATGGCGTCCCTTCAATTCCGATTGGCTGATAGGATTCTATCAGCCAATCGGAATTAAGGTAGGAAAAATCTGATTGGCTGATGGAATCAGCCAATCAGAATCAAGTTCAATCCGATTGGCTGATCCGATCAGCCAATCAGATTGAGCTCGCATTCTATTGGCTGTTCGATGAGCCAATAGAATGCGAGCTCAATCTGATGGCTGATCGGATCGGCCAATCGGATTGAACTTGATTCTGATTGGCTGATTCCATCAGCCAATCAGAATTTTCCTACCTTAATTCCGATTGGCTGATAGAATCCTATCAGCCAATCGGAATTCGAGGGACGCCATCTTGGATGACGTCCCTTAAAGGAGCCTTCATTCGTCGGTAGTCCGTCGGGCCAGCAGGATGTTCTGCGTCGGAGGTCTGCAAGATGAACATGGATCCGGAAGAAAGAAGCTTGAAGATGCTGTTGATAGAAGACTTCAGCCGGATCATGGACCTCTTCAGCTCCCGCTTGGATGAAGACTTCAGCCGGATCATGGACATCTTCAGCCCCCCGCTTGGGCTTGGATCAAGACATCGGAGGAGCTCTTCTGGATCGATCGGTGAACCTGGTATGGTGAAGATAAGGTAGGAATATATTCAGGGGCTTAGTGTTAGGTTTATTTAAGGGGGGTTTGGGTTAGATTAGGGGTATGTGGGTGGTGGGTTGTAATGTTGGGGGGGGTATTGTATGTGTTTTTTTTACAGGCAAAAGAGCTGAATTCTTTGGGGCATGCCCCCACAAAGGGCCCTGTTCAGGGCTGGTAAGGTAAAAGAGCTTTGAACTTTAGTAATTTAGAATAGGGTAGGGCATTTTTTTATTTTGGGGGTCTTTGTTATTTTATTAGGGGGCTTAGAGTAGGTGTAATTAGTTTAAAATTGTTGTAATATTTTTCTGATGTTTGTAAATATTTTTTTATTTTTTGTAACTTAGTTCTTTTTTATTTTTTGTACTTTAGTTAGTTTATTTCATTGTAATTTATTTGTAGATATTGTATTTAATTAATTTATTGATAGTGTAGTGTTAGGTTTAATTGTAGGTAATTGTAGGTATTTTATTTAATTAATTTATTGATAGTGTAGTGTTAGGTTTAATTGTAACTTAGGTTAGGATTTATTTTACAGGTAATTTTGTAATTATTTTAACTATTTTAGCTATTAAATAGTTCTTAACTATTTAATAGCTATTGTACCTGGTTAAAAGAAATACAAAGTTACCTGTAAAATAAATATAAATCCTAAAATAGCTATAATATAAATATAATTTATATTGTAGCTATATTAGGATTTATTTTACAGGTAAGTATTTAGCTTTAAATAGGAATAATTTATTTAATAAGAGTTAATTAATTTCGTTAGATTTAAATTATATTTAATTTAGGGGGGTGTTAGTGTTAGGGTTAGACTTAGCTTTAGGGGTTAATACATTTATTAGAATAGCGGTGAGCTCCAGTCGGCAGATTAGGGGTTAATGTTTGAAGTTAGGTGTCGGCGATGTTAGGAAAGGCAGATTAGGGGTTAATACTATTTATTATAGGGTTAGTGAGGCGGATTAGGGGTTAATAACTTTATTATAATAGCGGTGCGGTCCGCTCGGCAGATTAGGGGTTAATAAGTGTAGGCAGGTGGAGGCGACCTTGTGGGGGGCAGATTAGGGGTTAATAAATATAATATAGGGGTCGGCGATGTTAGGGCAGCAGATTAGGGGTACATAGGGATAATGTAGGTGGCGGGGGTGTATGGAGCAGCAGATTAGGGGTTAAAAATAATATGCAGGGGTCAGCGATAACGGGGGCGGCAGATTAGGGGTTAATAAGTGTAAGGTTAGGGGTGTTTAGACTCGGGGTACATGTTAGAGTGTTAGGTGCAGACGTAGGAAGTGTTTCCCCATAGGAAACAATGGGGCTGCGTTAGGAGCTGAACACGGCTTTTTTGCAGGTGTTAGGTTTTTTTTTCAGTTCAAACAGCCCCATTGTTTTCTATGGGGGTATCGTGCACGAGCACGTTTTTGAAGCTGGCCGCGTCCGTAAGCAACTCTGGTATCGAGAGTTGCAGTGGCGGTAAATATGCCTGTACGCTCCTTTTTTGGAGCCTAACGCAGCCATTCTGTGAACTCTCAATACCAGCGGTATTTAAAAGGTGCGGCCAGAAAAAAGCCAGCGTTAGCTATGCGGGTCGTTACTGACAAAACTCTAAATCTAGGCCATAGGGATTAGGTATAATTTTTTTTATTTTTGATAATTTGGTTTATTATTTTCTGTAATGCTAGACTTTTTTATTTTTTGCAATTTTAGATTAATTTAAATGAGGCCGTTTTTTTTTAAGTAATGTTAGGTATTTTATTTTAATTGTAAGTTAGTATTTTTTTATTTTATGTAATTGGGATTAATTTAGGGGGTGTAAGGTTAGGGGGTTTAGTAATTAAATTAGTTATTTGAGTTGTGGGGGGTTGGCGGTTTAGGAATTAATAGATTAATATGGTTTATTGAGATGTGGGGGGTGGGCGGTTTAGGGGTTAAAGGGACAGTATACACTCATTTTCATATAACTGCATGTAATAGAAACTACTATAAAGAATAAGATGCACAGATACTGATATAAAAGTCCAGTATAAAACTGTTTAAAAACTTGCTTAGAAGATTTCACTTTAGCTCTGTTGAAAAGGTAGCTGGAAAGCCCACTGCAAGTGGGAAATAAGACTCTCCCCCCCTCTCCCTACATTTGAATATGAAAAGACCCTTTACACAAACAGGAGAAAGCTGGAATAGGTATCTGACGGTATTCTCCTAAAACTTTAGGGCTTGGTTAGGAGTCTGAAAATCAGAGCAATGTTATTTAAAAATAAGCAAAACTATAAATTTAAAAAAACAAAAAACTTAATGGGCTTATATAAATAGATCATCCTACAAAACATTTATGAAAAGAAAACATGAGTGTATAATGTCCCTGTGGTTTAGGGGTTAATAGGTTACTTTGCGATGTGGGTGATTAGGTGTTAATACTTTTATTAGGTAGATTGCGATGTGGGTGAATGGCGGATTAGGGGTTAATAGTTTTATTAGGTAGTTTGCGATGTGGGGGGATGGCGGATTAGAGGTTAAAAGTTGTAATAGATAGATTGCCATATGGGGGTTGGCGGATTAGGGGTTAATAGTTTTATTAGTTATTGCGGTGGGGGATGGCGATTGACAGGTAGATAGATAGTGCGCATGCGTTAGGGGTTTGTTAATACTTTTAGGCAGTTACAGTGCTTACATACTCAGAGCAAGGCTTGCTGCGTCTGCCTATGTGTGGCAAGGTGAAAATGGAGAAAGATTTTCAAGTCCTTGCGCTGAATATGTGATACCGATTTGCGACGCGGTTCTATGTTAGTTTATGGGAGTAAAATTAGCGGGAGACAGGGGAAATATATGTGCCGCATTTATATGTTTGCATGTGTCGGTATGTTTGTGTGTGTCAGTATGTTTGTGTGTGTTTCAGTATGTTTGTGTGTGTCAGTATGTTTGCGTGTGTCAGTATGTTTGCATGTGTCAGTATGCTTGTGTGTGTCAGTATGTTTGTGGGTGTCAGTATGTTTGTGTGTGTCAGTATGTTTATGTCTGTGTGAGTATGTTTGTGTGTGTCAGTATGTTTGCGTGTGTCAGTATGTTTGCGTGTGTCAGTATGTTTGTGTGTGTCAGTATGTTTGTGTGTGCCAGTATGTTTGTGTGTGTCAGTATGTTTGTGTGTGTCAGTATGTTTGCGTGTGTCAGTATGTTTGCGTATCAGTATGTTTGCGTGTGTCAGTATGTTTGCGTGTGTCAGTATATTTGCGTGTGTCAGTATGTTTGCGTGTGTCAGTATGTTTGTGTGTGCCAGTATGTTTGTGTGTGCCAGTATGTTTGTGTGTGTCAGTATGTTTGTGTGTGTCAGTATGTTTGCGTGTGTCAGTATGTTTGCGTGTGTCAGTATGTTTGCGTGTGTTAGTATGTTTGAGACAGTGGAGGGCAGAATAACCCGTAACAAACATAAGAATTAAGGCCCTTAGGAGTGTGCTGCTGTGAAGTGGCAACAATGTTGTATTAGTGTGGGTGGGGATTTAGCTTACCTATAAGAAGCTAGGTTACAGGCCACAGACCCTCTTTCCAGCTCATCTTCACAGCTTGCAGGATCTGTCATTCTGTCTGATACCAGTCTGCTGCAGCATGGATCGTTCAGCCGGAGTACCTGTGAGGATTGAGAAATTGGAAGAGCTTATGATTGGGGACTTTGATTCTGAGGAGGATGTCGTGCCACCATCACCCCAAGACCCGGTGAGTCGTGCTCCGGTCTCCTCCTCCTTATACCCCTAGGTCCGTGTGGTCCCCCCCTTCCCAGGCCCCTCCATCTGCGGTCCCCCCATCATGTCCCCCTCCTCTTGTTTCTGGTGTGGGGGTCCAGGGCGGGTCCAGTGTTATTCCTCCCCTTTCACAAATGTTGCCCCCTAATGTGTCCATGGCTGGGCCTAGTGGGAGCGTCTTGGCTTTACCTTTGCCGTCGGTTACGCTATCCAGTGATGCGCTGTCCGCTGCTCTCACGCTCCTTCAGTCCTTAGCGTAGGTGCTGGTGGGGTGGTGGTCTTCCTTCGGTAGATGTTGGATCTCCTTTTTCCATCTCCAGCTCGTCGGTCTGCGGCGCAGGAACCGGAATCCACAGAGGCGGCCATGTCCGCTTCGGATGACGTCACTTCCAGTACGGCTGTTTCCGTTGACGTCACGTCCGGTGACATCACTTCCGGTCGGCCCATTCGGGATCAGACCCAGTAAGTGGGCAGCATTGTCTTTTCCTCCCGGGGTGCTCAGGTAAGAGAGGAGGACCTCGTGGGGGGGTGAGGCCCAAGGGGGGGGGGCGCAGTTTGGCACAAGGTTACAGCGCTCGCGTGGGGGCAAGGTGTCTGGTGCCTTCAGGGGGCCAAGGCTGGGAGCCATGTGGGGACAATGGGCAGGTTAGTGAGCCTCAGGTAGGGTGCAATGCTGGTGTTAATGAGCCAGGCCGCAGGCCTGACCCGGGGGCACGCCAGGTTCAATGGATGATTTAGGGCTAAGCCATTATCTAATCAGGCGGGGGCAAGAAGCGGGCAGCGTCCTCTGGGAACTGGTAAGCGCATTTTGTCTTCTGGGCATAGGGGCTTTAGTTCATCTTCTGATGATTCTGGGTCTGAGAGCGATAGATCCCTGGGGTTGGAGGCCAAGGATCAGAAGAGAATGTATAGGATGATGAAATGGTTAGTTAAAGAAAGAAAGGCCATGGGTCTCCCCCTCCCCCCCTGGCTCATCCCTGCATGGAGCCCGTTGTTCCGTTGCGACACCTCCCGCGCCAGCGGGAGTTGCTAGCCCTGAGGCGACAAATAGATGGATACGTGGCCTTCATTTAGCCTGCATGAGCATCTCAAGTCTAAAATGGTTAGGCGGATTCAGGAAGGTAATACCACCAGAAAGAAATGGCGGAGCACGGTACAGGCCCCAAGAAGTTCAAAAGGCCCGATTCGTTTGACAAATGGCATAAATGTTTTTGGGTGTTTGTGTCATGCTATATCACTAAATTTCCCGATTAGGCATTGGATATTCTGAAATATCAAGGATTCCATTGGAAACCGTTTATGAACGATACAAGGAAGGGGCATGGGTGGCACGAATACAACGTGGTGTTTCACAGGAAGAAGGTTGGTAACCCTCTCCTGTCTTTTGGGGATGTAGACTCGCGACTATGGGCGCAATTGGGGCCTGAAAAGCAGGTCGTACCTGGGAAGGTCCCCACTGGACCTTCTGGCACCCAAGCCTCCTAGCATTCTCGACGGCGGCCCACAGGGATTTGCTGGCGATTCCAGGATAAGCTCTGCGCTAGGGGAATGGCGTGTGTATTCCGCATGCTTGTAAGCACTGTGGGGGTGGCCACTCGGGTTACGAGTGTACCAGATCCCAGGACTGCCAGTTGCTCCCAGGAGCGGCCAGGTCTTGGCCCCAAGCCTTTCACTGCTGGAAAGGGCAGCCTCCCCTCTGAGGGTAGCCGTAATTGAGAGATGGCTGCTGCTTTATCCTGATATATAGGTCGCCAACTAACTTTGCGGCGGTCTCCGATGGGGATTTACTTTCCCCATCGGCTCTGCATTTGTTTGCAGGAATCTGAAGTCCGCGTATCAATTTCCCAGCTTAGTGAGGGAGAAATTGAGCAAAGAGATAGCTTTGGGTCGTATGGCCGGCCGTTTGGGGAGATTCCAATTCCGGGGGTTGGTTAGCTCCCCTTTGGGGGTCGTTCCAAAGAAGAAGCCGGGGTAAGTTTCGGCTCATTCAGCACCTGTCCTTTCCAAAAGGGCAGTTGGTTAACGATGCTATCTCTCCTGAGCTTAGTTTGGTTCATTACCAGTCCTTCGACGACGCGCTTGCGCTGGTCCGAAGGGCAGGGGCCTGTTTAGCGAAACTGGATGTGGAATCCACGTTTCGGCTACTTCCAATTCACCCCTCCTCCTTTCGCCTCATGGGATGTTGGTTTGAGGGGATGTATTTCGTGGACAAATGCTTGCCTATGGGTTTCTCCATCTCCTGTGCCTATTTTGAAGTTTTCAGTAGTTTCTTGCACTGGGCCACCCTGGCGGTTGCTGGTTTTGATGGCCTGGCACACTATTTGGACGACTTCTTGCTTGTAGGGCGAGCAGGGTTTGCTGAATGTGCTTTCTTGATGAAGGTCACTAGACTCCTGCTGGCCAGAATGGGGGTCCCTTTGGCTGAGGACAAGACCCAGGGTCCTTGTACATGCCTCACTTTGTTTGGGCATTGAAATTGACTCGGCAGCAAGACAGTATCGTTTGCCGCAAGATAAAATTGGCCGCAGTTTGGGGACTGTAAGGTCCATGAAATTGGAGCCTTACGGGTCCATAAAGGACCCTCAGACTATGTTGGGCCTCCTGAATGTCGCCAGCAGGATTATTCTTATGGGTAGGATTTTCCTTCGGCGGCTTGAACAACAGTTGTGTGGGGAGCGGTCCCAAACACGCAGGTTTTACGTGTCAACTGAAATGGGGGATGACCTCACTGTATGAGAGCAGTTTCTGAGCCATTTTAATGGTATCTGCCTGTGGCGGAAGGCTGTTCCTTCCAACTTGGCGATTCAATTGTTCACGGGTACGGTGCCTATTTGTCCGGGCAATGGAGCGCCGGCCCGTGGCCTCACTCGTGGGTCGATAGGGGGCTGATTCGGAATCTGTGCCTTTTGGAGCTTTTCCCCATCATAGTGGCCCTCAAGGTTTGGGGCGACCAGCTCCGAGACCGCAGAGTGGTATTCTGGATGATAACATGAGCGTTGTTTTTGCTACTAACAAGCTCA